>NC_043005.1:56699561-56721419 GCF_006345805.1 Octopus sinensis | reverse complement strand
CTTATTAACAAAAGGTCAGATTTCAAACCATCCTGTATACACAAGCTTATTAATACTTTCAAATACTACAAAGCTTAGACTATTATACCAACTCCCCCATGCAAGTTCCTCCCACCCAGTGCAACCTGTCGGCTCCAGCGCATCCCGTTTTCCTATATATATATTTTCTTACTTTTTCCTATATATACACATTTTGTCTCCCATATATTTTTTTTCCCTATTATATTTCTTCTCCTACACCTACATTCTTCCTATCTAGATTTTTTCTTTCCCTATATCTATACTTTTTCCCATTTCTAACTCTGATGTTGAGCGCACACCACCAAACCCCGCTTCCCACCCTTCCAATTTTCAGTTCCCCCCGCCCGCCCCTACGTGGTCACATTTAGCACACACCTTTAACTTTACACTTTCAACCACCTTTTATTTTTACCCTCATCTCATGTTAAGCTTTACCCGATTATATTTATATTTTATTTTATCCTATTTTATTTTGCTTTACCTTTATTCTTATTTTTATTTTATCCTATATTTAAATTTTTATAGTTTTTATGATTTTTATATTTTATTTCTAATTTTTATATTTTATTTCTTATTTTTATTTCTAATTCTTATTCTTACCCTCATTCTTACTCCTATTTTTACCCCTATTTTATCACTTTATATCTCTATATATGTCTATTTTTAGCTTTTTCCTTATTTACTTATCTATGTATCCGCTTTATGATTATACGTGTGTCCGGGTACGTATGTATATGTATACATGTGTATACGTATGTATGAGTAAATATCTGTGTCTAGATATGCGCACCCCCGTTATACATCTTTAATAATTTTTTTTACATGCTTTCGTAGATTTCTTATATACATATGTTTACACATATTTTTATGCATCTTTTAATATCTTATAGCTATACCTATATGTGCGTGTGTCTGTGTGTGTGTACGTAAGTGTATGTGTACACGCACGTATAGACACACAGATGTGTGTGCGTGTGCGTGTAGACGTGAGTTCGTGGGTCCGTTTCTTTACATGCGTTTGTAGATTTCTTATATACATTTGTTATACATCTTTTAATATCTTATATCTATATCTGTATGTGTGCGCATCTGTGTATATGTATGTAAGGGTATGCGCACACGCACATATAGACACACAGATGTGTCTGTGTGTGCGTGTGGATACATGCGCGTGGGTCCGTGTGTATGTGTGTATGCGTGTATGTATGCACACGTGGGTGTGCATGTATGCACACATATATATATGTGCGTGTGCGGGTATGGGTGCGAGTATATGTGTGTATATGTATATGTGTATATATGTATATGTATACATGTATGCATATGTGTATATGTATATGTATATGCGTATGTGTGCGTGTGTGTATATATATATGTACATGTTTATTGTCCGTGTATATATATGCATATTCTGTTGTGTGTATATATATGTGCGCATGTGTGCGTGTGTGTGTGTATATGTGTATCTGTATATGTTTACACGTGAGTACGTATGTATGCTTATATGCTTGTAGCTGGGTATGCGTGCGTATATGTGCGCGTGTATATGGGTGTATGCATCCATGCGGGTACGTATGTACAAGATGACCACTTAATACGAAGAACCAGATAAGCTGCTCAACATCTCTGATTTACAATACACTAAGTCCCCAGACGCTCCTGTTGATTTACGACACCCCAGACTTCTACAACCAGAATTTGTCATTTTCCTGACCACCATGTTTGGTCCGTAACTACTATATATCCCTTATCCTTATATTCTTTTACATTTTTTATATTTTTATTCTATTTTTATTTTTATAACTTTATACCTTTATATTCATTTATATTCTTTTATATTTTATATCTCTTTATATCTTTACACTCTACATTTTTATATTTTTTTTTATTTACTTACACTTTTTATGTATTTTTTAATATATTTTTTATCCTTCGTCCTGAATTCTCGCCCCTCCATCTTTATCTCTATTCACTCTTATTACCAGGTTCCTTCACGTCTGTCTACATTTATATATTTATATATGTATATATTTATTTATTAATTTATTTACATTACTTCAACATCCAAATTTCCTCATTCTACATTGAGAGAAGAACGAGATGGACGCTTCATTTTTATGCTGTTGCCGCATTATGTCGTACGCGAATGGGAGGATTTGCATCCCCAACCAAGAATTTTTGATGTAATACATGTCCTTGTGGAAGTTGTTGTGCGCGGCTAAAGAAGGCCACAGACATACATTATGCATTGTTATAAATCCGTCTAATAAAGGCCCGAAACATATGTACCGCTGAATCCTTGGCATCATGTTTTTATTTTGATTAATTTACTCCACCACCTACACCACCAAACGGTATATACAGGTGCTTACAATTATCAAGTACTCACCCAGAATTTCTATATATATATATATATACATATACATATATATATGAATATATATGCAGTGTATGCATTCATACATTTATACATTGAGAGAAAGAGAAAGTGAGAGAGAATGAAAGATAAAGAGAAAACTGAAAAATATCAAAAGAGATAAGAGATCCTTGAGTGGGTAACAGAGAAACAGTTATAAAGAGAGAGAGAGAGAGAGAGAGAGAGTGAGAGAGAGAGAGAGTGAGAGAGAGAGCAAGATAGGGAATAGTTGAGAGATAAAGAACGATAGAATTAAATTTGGATAAACATAAAGAGAGACTGGGAAACAAAATTTATTTTACTTTTATTCATAACCCCGAGATAAACATAAAAAAATATAAGTAGAAATTTGTAACAGGTTTAACTATTAAACAAACAGCAGCTTTCTTGAGATTCGATGTCTCCATTTACAAGACTGACTTTATAATAAAATGGATTAAGAAGAAATTGAGAAAAATACTGTGTAAATGTTTTAATTCAGAACTGAGGCAAGGGAAATCTGTTGTTTGAAGACTTTGAATGGTTAACTGCTAAAACTTTTGGTCTCCCAGCCATTTCCTACAGATTCATCACCCTGTAATGATATATCTGCTGACTTAATATAAGTTTAATTTTTATAGGGTCAGGAATAACAGTCATTTTAATTATCCTCATTATATTACAGGTACTTATTTAAATAAAACAGGAATAAGAAGCAAAGCCAGAATTTGTAGCATTTGACTAAAGAACATGGAACCAAATACTCTTGAACAAGTGCAGGTATGGTTGTGTAGTTAAGAAGTCCACTTCTCAGTCATATAGCTTTTGGTTCAATCAGTTAAAGCAGTTATCTTCTACTAAATCCCTGGGACAACTAATGCTTTGTGATGAAGGTGAGCAAGACAAACATTTGAAATCACTTATCAAGTCTAATTACACAATCCAACAGGTATTTTGTTGTCAGGACATTTTAACTTGGTTTGAAGGTTTTTGAAATGTTGAATCTAAAAATGGAATCCATTTTTTACTATCATATCTAGATTTCAAGACACCCAACCCCAACAAATTTTGCAATTTCCTCATTTTTCAGAAAAATGCATTATTTATCTGTGGAAATTTAGTCTGAAATTTACAGCCAAGGAAAAACATTGGATGATCAAAGAATGGCCATAGCAAATATTAGTTCCAGGGTCTTTTAATGTGGTTGAAGAGCTTTTTAATTCAACTGGAGAAAAACATCCTACCTCCACTCCATCTCAACCTTGGCATTATGGAGCAGTTTGTTTGCAGCACATTTCCCAGGCTGAGCAGTGATAAGATAAATGCTGGAATATTTGATGGGCCTCACATCAGAAAATTGATTAAAAATGAGAACTTGATAAATTCAATGAATTGCTTTGAAGCAGCAGCATGAAATTTATTTGTAATAGTTGTAAATGGCTTTCTGGACAACAAGAAAGCAGTCAGCTATGCCAAAATTGTCAGCAACATGCTGGACAACTTTCAAAAGTTAGGAGCAAATATGAGCATAAAGCACTATCTCCATGGTTACCACAATAAATTCCTTGAAAATCTTGGTGATGCAAGTGATGAGCAGAGAGAACATTTCCAGCAGGACATAAAAACAAAGGTATCAAGGCAAATGCGACTTATGAATGATGGTGAAGTATTACTATAACTTTGCTCATGATCTCCCTGAGGTTCATCACTCAAGAAAATCATCCAAATAGACATTCATGGGAAATTAGGCACAAGCAATGATATAATTTGTCAGTAAAAATTTTAAAACTTTTACTAGTTCTATTGGAAAATTTTAAGAAAACATTCTGGTTTTGAAGGAAAACCAATTTCTACATATGGTTGTATGTTATGCCTTGCTCCTCAAAAGCTGTTTTATTGAAAAAACAATGAAATTCTATGGATCCAGTACCTTAAAATCTTGACATAGTGATAATAAATGGATGTCATTTTTAGATTCTGTGTGTCAAAAGCCCCTAGTTCACAACCAAGTTTTTTCCCAGCCAGGAAAAAATTTTTCTATGTTGATACGTGTTACTTTTCCATTTTTAAAATGAAAAATGTTATTTTCTTTTTCTCTCATTAGCAAAGCATTTTCACCAAAACCACTTCTGCTCACTAACAATGTATCACATTTAGTCAAAATATATTGGTCCATAAGAATCTTCCTTAGAGCGTCACATGTATCTTTCACACCTTTACGGAGCCTATCCACATGAATTATTTCCCCAGAGGTATACATGAATTGAGAAGAAAATTTTTTTGAAGCTATATCCTGCACCTCCTTTGAGTCTGTGGTCACAAATATTTTGTACTTGCTGGTGTTATTGTATTTACTTAAGAAGTTCCACACATTCTGAACATCTGACATTGAATTCCTTTGGGAATCTCCTGGCACACTGGGGTTTTTTCCAATTCGAATCTGAGCACACACCAGATGCATATTTGTTTTGGGAATATTGACTTCAAAGAATTTGTCAAATTTTGCCTGAAGAAGATCACTGAAGCGAAACAATAAATTCATCACTTTAGCAAATATATTTCCATATGACTTTTGTGATGCCCAAAGTAATTGTTCTTTGTATCGAGCATTCTTTTTCAAGGCATAAAAATAGATTCTGTTTGTACTCACATAGAGGACATCTTCAGGGTAAAGTGTTTCTAAGTCTGCTGATTGTAAAGAGGAAATGTACTTATTCCCATCAACCAAATTAAGGTAACGACTTTTTAAGCCATGCAACTCTTTTGAGTCAATCTTCCAGTTAACTTTGTTTGGTTGAAGATATTTAGAAATATCGCAAGGTCTTGAAATAATAATGCCAAAGCGCCGACCCATGGTCAGTGCCATTAAATATACAGAGATTATTCCATGCTGCCTATCTCCCCAACCTCCACAAAGACTACGACCAACACAATGAAAAATAACATATTTAGTTTTGTTGTTTAACTGAAGCAATTTCTGTTCCATCAGACTTAAATTTTTCTTCTGTTTTTGACGTGTTTCATCAATTAACTTTTGATTATGTTTGCTTGAGGTTGTTACTGTATATTGTTTATTTGCAGTATATTGGTGCCAGGCAACCAGTAGAAAGAAGATGCTGACCACAACAATGAATTGACAGACTGGTTTCTAGAAATAATAAAGAGAAATAGAAATCATTAAATATATAACAACCTAGTAATATAATACATTAACAAATAAAAAATATCCCATATTACAATTCTTTGTTTCTATTTTATTAATTAATATACAGGTAGAGGCATGGCTCTATGGTTAAGAAGTTTGCTTCCCAACCACAAAGTTTGAAGTTCCGTCCCACTGCTGACACCTTGGACAAGTGTCTTCTACTATATTTATACTATGTATGTGTGTGAGTGTATGGATGTTTATGTCTCCTTGTCTTGACAATATATGATTACTGAAAATAAATATCATTCATTTCCAGTATTCTGTGGAAATATGTCTGACCATGGGAAGGTGGTGAGCTAGTAGAACTGAGAGCATACCAAACAAAATGCTTGCGGGTATTTTGTTCATTTTTACATTCTGAGCTGAAATAGCGCCTAGGGTAACTTTGCCTTTCATCCTTCCAGGGTCAATAAAGCAAGTACCAGTCAAGTACTAGGGACGATGCATTCGAATTCCCCTTCCCTTCAAAAACTGCTGACCTGTACCACAATTTGAAACCAATATGTCTGACTATGAAGAAATACTAACCTACTTGGAAACAGGCAAAGGTTGATGGCAGGAAAGGCATCCAGCTATAGAAAATCTGCTACGGTGAACTCTATCTAACCCATGAAAGCATGGAAAAGCAACTGTTAAAACAATTATGATGATGATGATAGTGGTGATGGGGATGAGGAGGTTTGTTATGATGATGATGATGATGATGACGACTGGTATGTTTTATCAAATAACCTGTTTAAACGAGTTGGTTTTGTGAACAATCAGATTGCACATGCCTTTGAACTTTCTGTGTGTGTGTGTGTGTGTGTGTGTGAATTTGTAGGGAGAGAAGTTCTATGAAACCTTGTGACATTCAGCATGAACAAAAGTGAAACAGCATTTGAACATCAAATACAGCAGGACAGAGTTCCAACACAAATGCAAAGATAGAAAATTGAGTTTCCTACACATTATGTGACAGTGGCTACTACAGAACCTATCTATATAACTAGCAATGATAATTTCCTTCACCTTTTGACTAGCCAACATGTGTGAAGCAAGAATGTGTTGATTCCAAAGACATTTGTAACACAGGCAGTGAATTTCTAATGAGGATAATTCTGAATTCTCTCAACACTACCCTAAGTACCTTTTGTTTCATAAGTGGTATTTAGCTCAAAGAATTATACGAAGTTTCAAATTATTTAGTTAAGTAGAAAATTCTGTCCATCTTTTAGAAAAGATCCAAAATGTCGAATACAAAAGACATATTAACCAGCTTAAGAAAAGATTGACGGAAAAACAAACACGAGAAATGGAATTCCTATGGAAATATTGTATGACACGTTTAAGGTACCAACACCCAAGCAATTTGAAACTACACGTTCTAGCACCAGAAAACGCAAACATTGGAATTGAACCCTAAACGTAAGAGATATTAAAACTCGGAGCAGAGTTCAATTCTGAAAAGAGGAGATGATAGGGGAGACTTATTCTAAAAAGGGGAGATGTAGTGGAAGGATTCCAACCATCCCCCAAGTAACTAATGGTGGACTGACTCATTGTCATAAATTAAAGAACTGTGAGTGATTGGCAGTTCGTGTTGGTAAAAAAAAATTGAAGTTGAGTTATAATTGTGAGTAGAACGTGAATTTATTGTTGATTATTGCTGTTGTTATATTGCTGTTGATTATCGTGTGTTATATCGTTAATTTTTGTTGAAGTTGATTTTTCCCATTGAGGAAATGGAGAAGGCGCCAGCGGGAGGCCACAGCTATGCAGCCGCAACTGGAAGAGAAGCAGAGAAAGAAGCATTAGAGACCTTTGAAATAAAGGTCGAGCCCAGGAAAATGAAAGCTAGCGAGAAGCTACTGAAAAAAGAAGGCGACAAGATAAAATTGTCGTCACTCGAAGAACTAATGAACAGCGTTATGAAGAAGACAGTGACATACAAGACCATGAAGGTCGCTACAAGAAAAATCGACATAGCAACTGTAGAGGAGATTGAGAAGGTGTTGGAAAGCATGGAAAAGGTGATAACCTTTAGAACAAGCGGCAGAAAATATGCAACTGTGGATGTGCGTTTCACATCGGAAGAGGAAACGATAAGGCATGCTACGGAGGCAATCCGCTCAGAAGAATGGATTCTTCTGCCATCCTATTGCGGCAAACGTGTGGCGAGAGTTCGGGTGGGCCAGGTGCCCCCTGAGCTGGAGGAGGCATGGCTAATGACGGCCATTATGTACAACATGGAAGACGAGGCCAGAATATTGAAGTCCAACAGAACAAACAAGTTGGACTACTGGGGCTACGGGTTGGAGCTAACAATCCAGGCAACAGTGGAAGATCTGAACAAAATAACAGAGGAGATAGTGTTACCTGACGGTTTTACACTAAGAATGAAGGTGGAGGGAAGACCGCCTGTGTGCTACGAATGTGGCGAAAAGGGGCACATGAAGGCGAGATACCCACGAAAAGAACAGAGAGAGACTAAACAAAAAGTCGAACAGGCAGTGACAGTCGAGAATAATGAGAAAACAGCGGAAGAAGAATTCACGCTAGTGGAAAGAAAAAGAAGGAGGAGAGCAGAGGTGGGCCCGCCACCGGCTAATCAGAAAAAGAAGAAGGAAGAGGTGGAAGAGAAAGAGGTAACGAGAAAGAAATATGATAAAAGTGAGACGGAAAAGGAAAGTGGAAAAATAATTGAGAAGCTGTGTGACAATGAGTCAGAGAAGGAGGAAGCAAGTATGAAGATGATTGTAAAAAGGCAGAATGCCAAATTGAAAGAAAATTTTAATGAAAATGGGTGTATGGAAAAGTTTTTGAAAACCTTACCATCAAAGAAGCCGACAAAGGGAGCGCTGTGGTTCTAATGGACACGGAGTTTTATAAATACCTAGTGCTTTCCATGCTAAACAACAACACTTTCTATGAGGTTATTAACAACTATAAACAACAAAAAACAATCAAAAACCTCACCACACTCATACTCCAACACGGTCAGGGACTCACAGAAAAAGAAATGGATTATATCACCAATTTCAAATGCAAGCCTAGCCTTTTTTATGGCCTTCCTAAAATCCATAAAAATAAATACATCATCGAAGCCTGCAAACTCTCCTCTGACATCCACACCAACATCAAAGCACCGGAGGACCTAAAACTAAGGCCCATCGTGGCTGGCACCTCCTGTGAAACACACCGCCTGAGTAATTTCCTAGACATCCTTTTGAAACCTTTCCTTACCCCCATCAAAAGTTTCATTAGGGATGATCTGGACATGCTCAAACACCTCCCGAAAACAGTTAACGAGGAGGCGCTCCTGGTATCCTTTGATGTCATCAACCTCTACACCAACATCCCGCATGAATATGGTATTGAGGCAATTGATTTCTGGCTAGAAAAACACCCAGAGACATTCCCTGACCGCATTCACAAGACCTTTATTACGGAATCACTCAAGTTCATTCTGACAAACAATTATTTCCTCTTCGACAACACACACTACCGTCAAAAATGTGGTATTGCGATGGGTACCAAGGCTGCACCAGTCCTTGCGAACCTCATAATGGGTTTCTTCGAACTATCACTCTATGAGATATCACGCCAGAAATTTGGACATGTTTTCCACACCTACCTAATGGAAAACTGGAAAAGGTATTTGGATGATTGTTTCATCATATGGAAAGAACCTTATGAAAAACTTCTGGAATTCAAAACCATACTGAACAACATACATCCCAACATCCAATTCACTATGGAATTAAGCAAACATCATCTTCCTTTCCTTGATCTCCTAATTATAAAAACACCTAAGAACCAAATCATAACAGACATCTACCACAAACCTACAGACTCACAACAATACCTCCTCTTTAGTTCATGCCACCCAAAACACACCAAGACAAATATCCCTTTCAACTTAGCTAAAAGGGTATGCACCATTATCTCGGATCCCAAAACTCAAGAAATACGCCTTCAAGACCTCAAAAAAACACTATTACAACGCCAATATCCCTCCACCCTTATAGAGCATGGAATAAAACACGCCAAAGAACTAGACAACATTACACTGAAAACCACCCAACCCAGCAACACACACAACCCCAAAATACTTCCATACATTTCCACCCACTACCCCAAAAATATCGAAGCATACACCACAATCATACAAAACATCAGTCTACTGTCAACAGACCCAAAAATGAAAAACATTATAAACACACACAAAATCCTCAAATGTAAAAGGCAACACAAATTAAAAAAAAAACTCTTGACAAATACCAAACTTCACACACCACATCCACCCCAGCAGTTAAAAAATGTGCACGCCCAAACTGTGGTACCTGCCCCTTCCTACTTGAAGGCTCTGAATTTATCTTCAAACAAGGAACGAAGTTTAAAATCAAGACCAACTTCTCCTGTTCCTCCGAGAACCTTATCTACGTTCTCACATGCGCTGGTTGCCAACATAATTATGTTGGACAAACGAGCCTCCCGTTACGTAAAAGAGTAGCGGTGCATAAAGAAAAAAAAACTCCGGAATACCGGCAAATCCCACTGAGTGACCACATAGACTCATGCGCTAAAGACAAAAATCCCAAATTCTACATATTCCCCTTCTACCAATGTAAAGACGGAATCACCACACAGGAGAGAATTAACAAGGAGAATCTCTTTATTGAAAAATTCAAAACGCATCTTAATATGGAAACTCCTCGTTGATCATACTTCTTTTTTCTACCTCATTCTTCATGGATGGACTAACACAAATATATAAGGATACCATGCAGTCATCACCTCAAGCTAAAACTTATATTCTTTAAATATCATTATTATTACTGTTGTTATTATTATTATTATTTTTATTATATATGACATAACAATCTGAAATGTAATTATAAATTGGTTTATGCAAATTTATATAATCAGAAAACAATATAAATAAAGTGTTAAAATCTGAATGTTAAGTTAACAAACAATTATATAAAAAAATAATGCAAATGAAGCTAAAATGATAATTTTTTAATTTAAGGTTTATTAACACCCTTTATTACAAAAAATTGATAAACACAAATTGAAGAGCTCAAAACCCATAGAGTTGTCTCCCCTTATTCACAACATACGAACTGGACTACCACTACTTCCTGTTTTGCCAGGCACTTAAGAGACACCCTTAATTAAATTAAACAACACATGGATTTAATCCCATTGGATCTCAATACTTCAAGGTAATTTTTTCGTGAACAATCATTAAACTCAAGATACACAAAGACTTTATAATGTATCGGAGTACCTATTTTTTAATTTTTGTATATATTTATTTTTATTTTTCTGCAAAAAACAATATAATTTTCTTTTTTCCCCCTCCTCACATTTAAAAAAATTTCTTTTCTTTACAATTCTTGAAAAGTCACATTATGACGAAAACCGGTTTGAATTAATATATATATATTTTATCAATTTTTCAAAAACTTTTCCATACACCCATTTTCATTAAAATTTTCTTTCAATTTAGCATTCTGCCTTTTTACAATTTCTTTGCTTATCATTTCTCCACGTGCGGTCAACACAACCCCACCATTTATTGATCTCTCTCTCTCTCTCTCTCTCTCTCTCTCTCTCTCTCTCTCTCTCTCTATATATATATATATATATATATATATATATATATATATATGTGTGTGTGTGTGTATTCGAGCGTGGCACCATTCGAGTGTAGTCGATGCCAGTGCTGCCTGACCGGTCCTCGTGCCAGTGGCACGTAAAAATATCCAATACACTCTTGGAGTGGTTGGCGTTAGGAAGGGGACCAGCTGTGGATATCTTGCCAGATCAGATTGGAGTCCTGAGCAGGCCCTGGCTTGCCAGTCTTCAGTCAAACCGTCCAACCCATGCCAGCATCGAAAGCGGATGTTAAACGATGATGGTCTTACCATTTTTATCAACATATATATATATATATATGTTCATGTTATTTTGAATTATTCAGGTTCAAGAGCGGTGTCCACAACATTTACTTGTAACTTTGTAAATTTTTTACTCCCAGATTTGAAATTTTGTCAGTGGGTGGTTTATAGTTATGTAATTTTAGATGGTCTTGCTAAGTAAATTTTACTTTTATTCAGGTAAATTTAATTAACAGGTGTAAAAGCAATAACGTTATGGATAAACACAGAAATTATCCCAGATGGCAACCGACAAAAATTTTGCCACTTTTCAAGATGAAGTACATTAATTTGAATCAATTAAAATACAATTATAATCGGTACCAGATTTTATTCTTTCGGTAAATATTTTGTACCTCGGTTTGGAATAATTTTTCTCCGTAATTTTGTTGTGTGCATTCAACGTATCTGACGCGTATGTGAATATTTGGGATGTTTGGTTAATATATTTGTGTGATCTCTATGAAATTGTGGACGACCTACACTATCACTATCCACTCTCCTACATGGTAAACATGGTTGTAGGCGAGATCTCGCTCTTGTCTCGGACCTGGCGATGGCCGCCGGCGAGATCTCGTACAAAATGTCACTGTCTTCTTGTGTCACGCTACACATACATACATGCATGCATACATACATAATACATACATACATGTACGTATGTATGCATGCATGGATAGATAGATTAAAATCACGGTAATTTTCACTGCAAGTCAATACAACGTAACACAAACTTCATAAAACGACTATAAGTATATATACAGGACCGGATTTAAACCATGGCGACCTAGGGCACTTCAATTTCCGTGGGATCCTCATGAACAAAAATGAAAATGTTGGAATATTACCAAATTTAAATCTCAAATCCCATCTATCTCATGTAATTGAATTTAATGAGTTAGCAGAAAAAGTTCAAATAAATGACTGAAAATGTCGCTTATAGATATATTTTTGAGAAATCAAATTTTATTTCTTAAACATCCACTTGCGGAGTTAAGCTTTTCCTTCATTGTCAAAAGTACAATGAAAGATTGAAGAAGGTGTAAGATTTTTTTCTTTTAATGCGAGTTACAAAATGTTTCAGAATGTGGAATACGATAAAATTACGAAAAACACAAAAGTTCATTTTAGTGGTTTTTGCTGTTCCAAAGGCACGATGAGTGTGTGTGTGTGTGTGTGTGTGTGTGTGCGCGCGTGTGCGTGAGTGCATGTGTGTGTCTGAGGGAGTGGGTGGAGAAATAGGGAAATTCAAACAGCTATTCCAAAAGCCTGCTTTTCCAATTTCCAATAGTGGGTAGGTGGGGCACAATGAGTAATATTTACTGCATTTTTTACTTTGAGGAAAGTATATTTGTTATAAACGTTCACTACCTTGCAAAAACTGTATCAGCTAAGTAAGGACTTTCTTTAAATGCGGCAGAAACTATTCAGAACACTATTTGAAAAAATTATCACTATCCTCTTTGAGCATATAAAAGACAAATTCAGACGGCGTAAAATGACTAAGACATCATAAGGCATATTTGCCATTCTAATTCTCCATAATTACATTTGAAAAAGACTCATACACATAAAGATCCATTCTTAGACATCGGAAAGATCAGAACTGTAACAAAAATTTTAAATATCTTGGTCAAATGAAAGATGATCGTGGAAAAATAGCACATGATATGAAATTAACGAAACTCGACTAAATCTAAGAACTCAACATAAAATATTTCTGTAGCTTCTTCACAAGCTGCTGGAGAGGCTGTCTTTCAGATATGTCTATGCACAATACAGTTAAAAGTAGAAATTATGAAAATTAGCCATTACTCACTTTGCTTCAATTAAGACATTTTTTTTTAAACTTGAAGATAATCAAACTGGATCTTAGTGTGGGAAAAATTAATGTAGAATCCAACAGAGAAAAGAATATTGATGGTTAAACATCAAAACTTACCCAGATATTTTATCAGTTACCTCAGTTACAATCGGATCAAAGATGAGGAAAAATTTCTTCAAAAAGTGTACCTGTCATCTATGATTCAAACTCCCCCAACTTCAACAACTGCATACATACATACATACATACATACATACATACATACACACGCACACATACACACACACACACACACACACACACACACAGATAGAATGATAGATAAAATTTACTTGGAAAAGGATGCGTGGCGTTCGATCATATAATAATATAAATAATATATAAATATATGCATATATACATACATATATGGACATACCTAGATATATATGTATATATACATGCATATATGGGACATAAAAAAAAACGTTGAACACAATGAGAAACGAAAACATAAAAACAAAAACATAGAAACAAACTTTTTTCGAACAACGAAAAAAACAAAAAACAAAACATACAACATAAAGAATATTCCTCTTCTTCAGTTGTCCCTGTTTCAACTACTCCACCTTACGAAGGCAAGGACAAGACGCGGCTTCGTGGAAACAGTCCTTCCCGCAAAGCAAATTAAATAAAATTTGGGATTTTTTGCAGAGGGTGCAAGTGGTAACAAGATCAGGACAGTGAGAACAAAACAGTAAAAACAATAAAAGACAGAACAATGAGAACAAAACAGTAAAAACAAACGGTGAGGGCTATTAAGCCAAGACGATGGAGACGAGCTTATGAAGAGACAGTATAAGCACGTTACTGTCTTTCTGCTGATCACTTTTCTTACACTATCCGCATGAACATTAACTGCTAGATTTATCCTATGAACCTGAATGAATCACTCAACCCGCTGCTTGGAAATACCTCGGATAACATGTAAGGAGGTACACCTTGACGGAAATATGGATAAGCGTTCATACCCTTCTGAACAAGATGGGCTTTGAACTTTATACTTCTATCTACTTTAAATTTTGTGTCTAGAACTTTCCTACGCATACTCAACTTGTCTCAGATGACGGAATACCCAGTGTAGGGATGTTGATCAACATATTCAAACATATATGTCAACTGAAATAGTAGCAGAATCACTGTAAATGTTTTTGCTAAGTAGATTATAAACTACATCAAATTATTTCGAATATCCTGTATTTTGAAGTTCATGAACTCATCTAACGAAAACGGTTTCTTTACAATGCTGTAATGCTTTCATTAATCGATTAAAGGTGTCGTTAGAAACGGCCGTAACAGATTGACACCTGTACCTCTACTGTTGCTCATTTACATTTTATATATGTATCTTTTACTTGCTTCAATCATTAAATTGTGGCCATGCTGGGGCATCGCATTGAATTTTTAGTCGAATGAATCGACCCCAGAACTTACTTGTTAAGCTTGGTACTTACTCTATTGGTTTCTTTTGCCGAACTGCTAAGTTACGGGGGACATAAAACCAAAACATCAACACCGGTTGTCAAGTGGTGATGGAGGGACAAACACAGACACATACATACATAGATAGATATATACATATATATATGACAGGCTTCTTTCAGTTTCTGTCTACCAAATCCACTCATAAGGCTTTGGTGGGCCCAAAGCTATAGTAGAAGACACTTGCCCACGGTGCCATGCAATAGGATTGAATCCGGAACCATGTGGTTGGGAAGCAAACCTCTTACCACACAGTCACTCTTGCACCTATATATCTTATACATAAATGGCAATTTTTATCTGGCGATCCGTCTGTTATCATCTCGCTGTCTACACCAGTAAACCAATGTTGACAAAACTTTGCATACATGTTAAACTAACACCCAGTTCAATTATAGGCTAATTGGATTTCAATAAAAATCTATAATGGGCTCCCTAGTGGGGTTGGGGTACTATTTGATAAAATGAGAAGGGTCGAAGAGTATTAATGTGAGGAAAATGTGGTAGCATAGTGAGTGTGGCTGATATCAGAGAAGGGAAGAATAGTGTTGTGTAAGCAACAAATATGGAGTGGCAGTGGGAGGAAAAAACGTTAATACAGCTGTCATTCACAGGTAAGCACGTAGCGCTGCATACATACTTCCGTAGATGCATAGGTACATACAAACAAACACACACACATACGCACACACTACAAACACACACATACAAATAATCAACTTTTAAAACGCTAAGGAAGGGAAAGAAAAGTGGGTGTGAGAAATACATAGCTTTAAGGAGAGAAGGGGCAGGTGTATTCTCTGCATCTATCGCAAAGAAACACTCACTCACACACGCACATACATACATATATATACATACACACACACATACATACATACATACATACATACATACACACACACACACATATATACATACATACATATATACATATATATATATATATATATATATATATGTATGTATGTATGTGTATATATATATATATATATATATATATATATATATGTCTACTATGCACCATTTTAAAATCATGATTACCTGTGTAAGTTTGTTAATGTGTGTGTTACGACCTATAACTGTCTGTCTATCTAATTTTATAGGCTCCCTCTCCCAGTGTGAATATATATATATATATATATATATAATATATATATATATATATATATATATATATAAATGCCATCATCATCATCATCGTCGTCGTTTAAGGCCCGTTTTCCATGCTAGCATGGTTTGGACGGTTTGACTGAGGACTGGCGAGCCAGAAGACTGCACCAGGCTCCAGTCTGATCTGGCAAAGTTTCTACAGCTCGATGCCCTTCCTAACGCCAACCACTTCGAGAGGGTAGTGGATGCTTTTACGTGCTACCGACACAAAGACCAGTCAGGCGGTTCTGGCAATGACTACGCTCAAAATGTGTTTCTACGTGTTACCTGCACGGGAGCAGGGCGTATACAGAATTGCTTTCACGAAATGTATACACACCTAAACATGTATGTACATGTTTATATGATACTAATTCTGTATACGCCCTTCTCCCGTGCAGGTAACACGTAGAAACACATTTTGAGCGTAGTCGTATATATGTATATATTTGTATGTATCATCATCATCATCATCACCGTTTAACGTCCGCTTTCCATGCTGGCATTGGTTAGATGGTTTGACGGAGGACTGGCAAGTCGGGAGGTTGCACCAAACTCCAATCTAATTTGGTAAGGTTTCTACAGCACGATGCCCTTCCTAACGCCGATCATCCGAGTGCGTAGCGGTAAGGGTGCCACTAAGTCAGCACTGGCATCAGTCACGCTCAAATGTATTTTACATGCCACTGGCACGGGCGCCAGTCAGGTAGCACTGGCATCAGCCTCAACTACGATTTCACTTGGTTCAACAGGCCTTCACAAGAACGGCATATTGCCCGACACTGCATGACTGTTCGCACACAGGCATCACACAATCCACCTTTCACTCTGAGCGAGAGGCCCTTTCTTATCAGCAGTAATAGAAGCTCTCTGAATTTTGCTCAGGCTGTTATTCTAGCAGCTATACTCTCAGAGCATCCACCTCCGCTACTGACTTGATCACCTAGGTAACGGAAGCTATCAACTACTTCTAACTTTTCCCTTGGCATATGATGGAATCTGTTTTCTGTACATCTTCGGTGTTTATTGCACATATGCATCTGTCACAGTTAACCTTCCTCTGACATTGCTGCGCCTCTTATGTACCCATAGCTTACACCAGGTACATCTTATGGAGTTTCTACCTTCGCCTTTTCTGCAGATCAAGCAGGGCCATCTACCTGAAGAGATTTGTGATTTGTCTACTTACTAAGACTTTGGTTTTTGCTAGGTTGACTCTAAAGCCCTTTGATTCTAGACCTTGCTTCTACGTTTAAAATTTCTCTAGTTCTAGTAGTGACTCAGCTATTAGAGCAAGGTCATCAGCATAGAGGTGCTCCCTGGGGTAGCCTGTCTTGAATTCCTCTGTTATTGCCTAGTTGACTATGATGAATAAGAGGGAGCTGAGCACTGATCCTTGGTGAACTTCTACTTCTACCCAAAACTCTTGACTATACTCGTTGCCAACCCTCATCTTACTGACAACATCCCTGTACATGGCTTGTACAACTCACACATCCCTTCTGTGGACAATTTTATCTTATTCATAACATCTGATGTCACTAGAGAGTAAGTAGATAATTTCCTTCGATTTAGTGGTATGTGAAAACATGTAGGTAATTACAAACGCGTATGTGTGTGTGTGGTGTTTGTGTGTGTGTGTGGAGTTTGTATGTGTGTGTGTGTGTGCGCATATGTAGTATAGAACTGGTCAGTACTGAAAGCAATGCACCTTAATTCCCTCTGGAGAAATAAACCGTTTATGTGTGTGTGTGTGTGTGTGTGTGTGTATAAGACTATTATATCTCTGGCGACAATGAGGGATGAATGGTGTGAAATGGGTTGAAATGGAGTGGAAATAAGGAGTAGCGTCAGGAAAGAAGAGAAAGAAGTAGAGAGAGATAGATAGATAGATAGATAGATAGATAGATAGACAGAGAGAGACGGAGAGAGAGAGAGAGAGAGAGAGAGAGAGAGAGAGAGAGAGAGAGAGAGAGAGAAAGATTGATTGATTTATGGTAGACACGTATATATATGAACAGATAAAAATTAACAGGTCATTTTATTTCCACAAGTCAGTTTGTGAATTCACCAAAAAGGGACTAAGAGAAAGCGATTGTATGACGAGGGAAGTTCTTTTAAAGTTACCGTGCATGGGAAGCATTGATGTACATGTGTGTGTGTGTGCGTGTGTTTGGTGGGGTGTGGGAGACAGAAAGTATGTTGTGTAAGTGAAGTGCTTCTGTTAGTGTGTGTGAAGAGACAGAGAGAGTAATGTGTGAAAGAGAGAGATACGAGGGGAATTCAATAAGTAATGCCCCTGACCCACTTCCCATAGCAGTAGAGCAACGAAACTTGGCACAACGTGACTTCAGAAATCAAGGCTGCATCATCTGGGAAACGCTTTCCTTTCAAAAACAACTTCATGATTGGGAAGAGGTGAAAATCAGAGGGTGCAAGGTCAGGAAAGTAGGGGGATGGGGAGGAGTTCATAGCCATACGCCTGTGCTTCTGATCTGGCGACAAGAAATATGTTATTAAGACGACTTATCTGTTGCATACGATGTTTCTTCGCTTTAAGTAAATTCCCAGGCAAACGTTTCTAATAGAAATGCAAAAGACACCTGTGGTTTCCGATTTACAGGTGTTTGAACCGAGTCAAGTGTGAAATGGAGCCTGTTGAGTGACGAGCAGTGATCCGGTTTTTGTATTTGAAAGGACGCACACCACGGGAGACTTTTGATGAAATGAAGTAACTTATGGTGATGATGCCCCATCATATGACCTTGTAAAACGCTGGCATCGTGACACCAGAAGCAAAAATAAGGAATATACACGCACAGTAAAATATAGAAGTGTAAAGTATAATTTTTTTTTACATAATCTCTATAATAAACATAATATTGAATGAAATAATCCCCCATTTGAACTTTTTTAATTACAGATATGTGTGTGTGTGTGTGTGTGTGCGCGCGCGTGCGTGTGTGCATATATATATATATATATAGTTAATCCAAACAAGAAAGCACAAAAAAAACACACAACAACGCGAGGACGTGGAACAAATATAGTATTATTGGACGCTCAGGAAAGAAGAAGGGTTTAACGTTTCGAGCGTGCTCTTCGTCGGAACATAGGAGGAGGAAAGATCCAGAGAAGGGAAGACAGAGGAAAAAAAGTCGGCAACGGTACACACGAGGTCACATATATATATATATATATATATATATATTATATATATATACATATATATATATACATATATATATATATATATACAGGAATAAATCAAATTTCACCCCACCAAAAGAAGAAATAACTACCTTGACCAATACATTGATATCCTGTCTAAATTTCCCCTTAGACGCAATACCAATGTTAGGCCAAACATTAGCAAATCAGAGATGTCTGCATGTAAACGTATACAAAACGATCAAACAATAATAAAAACAAGCAGATAAAGGTGGTGCAATTGTTATTATGGATACCGAATACTATAAGGATTTGGTTGAAGACCAACTGAAGGATACAACCTTCTATTGTGAAATACCCGCAAATATAGACCATCACATCATGAAAAAGATCAACAACCTGATTTCAACACACCACAACTCACTTACGGATAATGAAAAAGACTACATCACCAATTTTGAACCAAAACCCAGCAACTTCTACGGCTTACCAAAAATACACAATCAAAAAACATTCAACAGGCAGTAAAAGAACAAGAAAGTGAGTACATAAAATTATTACATCCAAAAGACCTAAAACTTAGACCTATTATAGCTGGTCCAGCATGCCCTACACACCGTCTAAGCAATTTTATTGACATTGTTTTGAAACCACTATGTACTTACATACCAAGTTTCATCAGGGATGACATCGACTTCCTGTCCCATCTTCCCAAAACAACAGAAACAAATTCAGTTTTACTAAGTTTTGATGTGGTAAGCCTCTACACCAATATTCCACACGATTTAGGAATAAAGGCGATTAAATACTGGTTAGAAAAACATAGAGAAGTGATTCCCAGCAGATTCACAGTGCCTTTTATATTAGACACAGTCAAGCTTATTCTAGAAAATAACACATTCTTCTTCAATGGAAAGAATTACACCCAAATTAGAGGCACGGCGATGGGAACGAGGTTTGCTCCCGTTTACGCCAACTCTGTAATGGGATACTTAGAAGAACAACTCTACCAAGAGGTGGAGGTAAACTATGGCACTGGGTTTAGAAAGTATATTGAAAAGGCATGGAAGAGATACCTAGACGACTGTTTCATAATCTGGACAGAATCTCTAAATACTCTGGAAGAGTTCAATATCCTCCTGAACAACCTACACCCATCTCTCCAATTTACAAAGGAGATGAGTAGTACCAAATTACCATTCCTGGATATAATGGTAATTAAAAAAGACACCACCATCACCACAGATATATACTATAAACACACAGACACACATCAATACCTAAATTTTAAATCGTGCCATCCACCACATACAAAACGTAACATCCCATACTGCCTAGCCAGAAGAATTTGTACTATTGTAGAAGATGCAAATATCAGGAACAAACGCCTAATAGAACTAAGAGAATTTTTGCTCAAACAAAAATACCCATCTCTACTTATAGAAAATGCATACAGCGGGCTATAAAAATACCTATACAACAACTTAGGACAACCCAAGGAAGAGGAAAACAAGAACAAGTCATACCATTCATAGTGACACACAACCCATGTCACCAGAATATCTTCAACATTGCCAAAGCAAACCTACCAATCATTGCCCAAAGTAATGAATTAAAAGACATAATCACGGATCGAGCTATGGTGCTTAGTAAAAGACAGCCTAAAAACTTGAAAACATTACTAACAAAGGCAAAATTTGACCTCAGCAACAAAGACCAAACATTCACGGTATCTAAATGCAATGATAGCCGATGTGGCACATGCCAATTCATACATACCGGTCAATATATAAACACAAAAACCGGGAAAATATTCACAAACGCGAATATGAACTGCAAAAGCAGAAATTTAATTTACTGCATCAAATGCCCAAATTGTGAAGAAATATATGTAGGTCAGACGGGAAACGCACTATTAGAACGCTCACGTGTACACCGGCAACAGATTAGAGACCCAGAGGTCCGTCAGATACCTTTGAGTAACCACCTAGCAACATGTGGTCGGAAAATATATATAATATTTCCATTCTACAAATTACACAGCCCAAGTGAAATCGAGAGGAAAATCAGAGAAAAGAATTTTATTGATAAATTCGAACCCAAGCTAAATAAGCAATAATAATAATAATAATACTTAGAGGTATTACTTCCACTGCTACGACCATGACCACTAACAACAACAACAATACTAAAGGTGATCAAGACGAAGATAGCAGGAAAATTATCTTATTTAGGGTTAAAAGTTCTATTGCCATAACCATCACCACTAGCAACAATAATTAAGGTGCTGACAATGATGATGATGACAATTGAAATATAAAAATATAAAAATCTCTGACAAAGGATATTTACAACATTTCTAAAATAACCCAACAATTGCTGCTTCGGCCAGGGTCAAGATACAGGACTCTTGACATGTCCAACAAAGCGTGACGCCTAAACCAATCAGCTCAACCAACCAATCAGCTTAAGTAATTGAGTGATACTACACACTGATTGGTCAGAATACAGTTTGCAAAACCTAGCACTCTGGAGCCTACCCAGCTGTATTTATAGCACAGAATCAATCATCTTGCTACAGTCAAAAATTGTGAAGCATGACTGTCAACACTACTACATGAACCCGAAGATTGCAGAA
>NC_043005.1:56617061-56697061 GCF_006345805.1 Octopus sinensis | reverse complement strand
TTCTACCTGCGGGGCAAATGTTAGCATGGTGAGGACGGCAAAAACTGCCGGTTCGCATATTAGGTCACAGGAATTCAGGAAATCATTCAAGGCTGAAAAAAAAAAGAAATACAATGAATCTCAGATCAACCAACCACTTGATCCATTTAGCCTTATCTTTCTCTACTTCGCACTTTCTTCTCTCATCACATCCCTCCCTCTCTCACTTTTACTCCTCCTCTACTTAAAGTATAATGTGTGAATGATTATTATATTGATAATCATACACGATAAACAGTTAGCTTAAAAGCGGCCCTATCGGGGGGAGGGGGAGGATTTATTTTCGATTTGCACTGTTATTTGTTTACCGTAGCTACTGGTGACCTCTTTTAGAATGGGCGCACACCTACATTTTCTTTCTCTTTTATTATTACTTTCACTGCCACCATCAGCCCTACTACTTTTAATAAAACATCAGCTCTCCCTAAATCTCTTTGTCTCTCTTTTTCTTTCTCTGTCTCTGTATGTCTTCGCTACTGCCCTTTATAACACACTCCTACTATTCCTGATAATGGGGTGAGAGTAATTGTAGGCATAGTAAGGCGGCGAGCTGGCAGAAACGTTAGCACACCGGGCGAAATACTTAGCGGTATTTCGTCTGCCGCTACATTCTAAGTTCAAATTCCGCCGAGGTCGACTTTGCCTTTCATCCTTTCGGGGTCGATAAATAAAGTACCAGTTTCGCACGGGGGTCGATATCATCGACTTAATCCGTTTGTCTATGCTCTCTGTGTTTAGCCCCTTGTGGGTAGTAAAGAAATAAGTAATTGTAGGCATAGAGACGGTGACTTGGAGATGGGTAACTTGGAGAATGTAGGTCTGAAAAATGTGGTCATCACGTCAGAGAATTTCAGACCTACATTCCCCTATTTTCTTTATCGCTACTATTTTGCTACTCGTAGTTGATTCCTTTGTAATCACTCTTTTTAGAGTGAACTACCATTTGTTGTTAACGATTGCCTCCGCTGAAACCTGTTTATCTAATTCGCTAATCTGTCTCTTGAACCTTGTCGCACTAAGAGCGACTCGTTCACTTCTAGTAACTGGGTTCCTGTCAGGTCACCTGTATTGGTCACAAATTTGTGTTCTGTGAAGCCGGCCACTCTAATTTGTGTACAATTTACACTTTCCTTTTCGACTGGCCTACAGAGTAGTTACAAAAAATTATTTTTTAAATCTATTTCTTTACTACCCACAAGGGGCTAAACACAGAGAGGACAAACAAGGACAGACAAACGGATTAAGTCGATTATATCGACCCCAGTGCGTAACTGGTACTTATTTAATCGACCATGAAAAGATGAAAGGCAAAGTCAACCTCGGCGGAATTTGAACTCAGAACGTATCGGCAGACGAAATACGGCTCCGCATTTCGCCCGGCATGCTAACGTTTCTGCCTCGACCTCGGCGGAATTTGAACTCAGAACGTATCAGCAGACGAAATACGGCTATGCATTTCGCCCAGCGTGCTAACGTTTCTGCCTCGACCTCGGCGGAATTTGAACTCTACGTAACGGCAGACGAAATACGAATTTCTTTATTGCCCATCGGGGGCCAAACATAGATATGGGCAGTACAACTGATGGGATCAGTGAATCGATATGTTTTTACATAAATGTGACTTCAAAAATAAAATACAATACATAAAAATCGAATGGAATACACAGTACAGAAACAATACAAATGAAGTGATGATCAAGTTACGCTCCGATCCCACAAGCCCCGATCTACCGCTGATACCTTTTTATTTATTTATTTTTTTCGTCTATTCACACGGTTCCTTGCACGCACAACACTCGTGCAACATACTTCCATCTCTTTTGGAACGTACATTCCGACAGACACCTCTTCTCCAGCCACAGTTTCCTTTTCAAATGAAAAGAGAAAAAAGATCGTAAATTGTGACCAGACATAAAGTTGCCTGTCTTAATTCCTTTTATCCTAGTCTTCCATACAGCCTCTTTTGCTATTGCTACAACCGTGAGAAAACAATTCTTACCTTCGTTCGTTAGAACTTCCGGTGGGTCAATTTTTATAATTGACTCAGTCGACAGCCGTACTCTTACTTCGCCGGACAACAGATGTTCAGCATAAGCCCACATTTCAGTTATCTCCGGACACTGAACAATAGCGTGAGGGATGGTTTCCCTGCCCCCCCCCGCATCTTGGACAGGTCGGCGACTGACGTTTACCATGTCTTGCGAGCTTATCCCAAACGGGAAAGGCACTTCTGTAACATTGCCAGGTTAAGGACTTTTGGAAGTTGTCCAACGTTCTCAACCCGAATGTACGATGAAACAAGCTGTCCAGTTGAATAAATCCGAAACCTAGAGTCAACCCCAGGTCATCGTCGCATTCAGACTCTACCAACCCACTATATAAAATCCGTGTGGAACCCCCACCGCTGGCGTTGCCCGAGCGCCGGAAAAGCAAGAGGGCCTTACGGCACTCTTTATGCCACTCACTCGACCTCGGTCTACGAGAACACCAGGCTTCCTGTTCGCAAAAACTCTTGAACTCAGGGAACATTTGTCTGGCTAGCGGAGACCACACCCGTTCACTATCCAGGAGAATCCAGAGGTGTCTCAACCTCAACGCATGTCTGCGCATCATTAACCAAGGCATCCCTAAACCTCCCTTTAAAGGCTTTTGACAGCAGACAGAGAGTTTCACAAGTGGCGACCTGCCCTTCCACAAAATGCGAAAGAGCTGTCTCTCCAACCTGATCAACCACGAATCCGGACAGGGCACGACAGTCAGGCGGTAGGTAATGACCGATGCGATAAACACATTGGCCACCTCCGCCCTCCCTTTCAGAGATAGCCACCGCCAAGACCAGGTCTTGACTACTGCAGCCACCCTGCTCAATACCTCCGTCCAGTTCTTCTCTATCTGGAGGCCTGGTCCAAACCAGACTCCCAGCAACTTAACCGGTCCCTCCGTCCAGCGCCTAACAACGCTGTCTGAAGGCATCGACTTGCCAACCCAGGTGCCGAGCTGCAAGCCGACCGACTTTTCCCGGTTAATCTTTGCTCCTGCTACCTTCTCGTAAGCCTCAATAGTTTTACCTACTTCACGTAGGCGTGCTACTGTGGTTACACTGATAGTGATATCATCCGCGAAAGCCGTAACAAACTCCTCTAGTCCTGGTTCTCTCGGGATGCCACTCAACCTTTGCAGTAATGGCTCGAGAGCCATCACATACAAAAGTGGTGAAAGCGGACATCCTTGACGAACCGAGCGTTTGATACAGAACGGCTTCGAAAGGAAACCGTTCACCCGAACAATCGAGTCAATGTTGTGGTACAAAGCGATAAACCACCTGAGGAAGCCAAGACCCAGGCCAAACCGCGCAAGTACAGTCGCTAGGTATCGATGGTCAACCCTATCAAAAGCTTTAGACTGGTCCAAATGCACCAATGCCCCACCTTTGCCAGATTTATTACCAACCCTCTCTATGGTATAGCGAATAAGATGGAGGGTATCCTGAATGGTTCTGCCTGGGATGGCACATGTCTGTGCCTCCCCGACTATACCATTCGCGACACGCGCCAACCTTTTTGCTAGAACCTTGGCCAAAATCTTCACTTCTGCGTTTAACAGAGTGATGGGCCTGAAATTCTCTAGAACGTCCCCCTTGTCCGGGTCCTTTCTGACCAACGTCACTACTCCCCGGCGCACAGATCTGGGGATAAACCCATTCTGTTTCCAGTTCGCGTACACGTCAGTCAGTAGTTGCCCGAACAAGTCTGGCATACATTTATACAGCTCGTACGGAAGACCATCAAGTCCCGGTGACTTACCCGCTTTACAATCGGCCAAAGCCTCCATCACCTCCTCAGGTGTGATTGGCCCTTCGCAAGACTCCGCATCCGACCCCGAGAGGCACGGCAGCCCGGTAAGAAAGTCCTCGAGGGCTCTCCCACCACCAGGACCGCCGTCACCCCCCGAACAGCTGGGCGAAGTACTCCCGAAAGACCTCACACATTTTCTCGGGTTCGTTTACCAAGACACCATTTTGATTCGTCAAAGACCGAATAGAGGAACTATTTCCTTGCCGAGCTTCCACCACTCGGGCCCATCCAGCGGCTTTGATTCCTTCACTTCCCATTGCACGTAACTTAGCTCTGGTAATACTTCCCATGTGGTGGGCTTCAAGATGTTGGTTTAACTCCAGTCTTTTCACCCTCGCTTGGTCTGTATTACCAGTCCTCCAGGCTTCTTCTAGTTCCTTAACTAGACCATCTCCTATTTTACGTCCCTTCTTAGCTAAACTTATGCTAAACCTAATAGACTCATATTTGATGGCTCTTTTTAGGGCGTACCACCATTTGTTATTAATGATGGTACCTGTTAATGCCCTCTGTATTAACATCTTGATCCGCTTTCTGTACTCCTCAATCGCCAAAAGGGACGTATTGAGTTTCCAGTTGCCAGATCCCTGTCTATGCAACTTATCTACCGTCAGTTTACAGGTAACCATCTTGTGGTCACTGTAGCTGACTAGAAAAAACTGTGGACACTCAACTATGGACTTATCTTTTTCTCTAATTAAAATCCTATCTAGATATGTTCTGGTAGACCCGTCAATATTTGACCACGTCCACTGTGGAGTGTTCGGGTGCTCCAACCTATATGGATCTGCTAGCTGAAATTGACTTAGCAGATCCCGAAAGCCTGGGTTACATTTTCTGTTCATGTTCGAGCTTGAGCCAACACAATCTGTGTGTGCTGCACATATTGTATTAGAGTCTCCTAACACTACTAGTGAATGCGACGTGGCTAGGAACTTTCCCAGGTCAGTTTGCGGGCCAATAATGTTTGGTGCGTAAATAGCGACCAGCCTGATTGTCTTGCCACAACGACCAGCCTGCCTTCTGGGTCAGAAAAAACCAACTTTTTCTCGGCTACCCGGTTTCTTTTTAGTAGGACCAACACCCCACCCCACCTCCCGCCCGACTCGGAGAAACGTATTTCTCGTAGCCGTTCAGGAGGGGGAGCAGATCTCTTAGCCCCTTCACCCGGGTTTCCGTTGCGACAATTACATCCAAATTTCTCGACCTGATGTCATTTAGAAAGCGTCCTTGCTTCCAGCTTGACAACAGGCCATGAACATTTAAACAACCAATGTGAATAGACATGACTTACCTGTATAAACAGGATTGTCCGGTGGAGGGGTCCCTCCACCTTTTTTGATCCAGGGTCGGAGGTAGACGGTTTTGGGAAATAGATTTGTCAAAATCCCGTCTCACCACCGACACAGAATTATCAGGTGGAGGGGGAATCTCCACCTTTTCCTTTTCTCGCGGGATCGGGGCTGGTAATCCATGAAATATCGACTTGTTAAAATATAATCTTAATGAAGATACAGTCTTTCTGTATTTGCTTTGTAGAATTCTATAAGTCTTATTTGAGACTTCATATATGTCGTAATTGATAAATTCCTCTGAAAGGTTATCTATTTTTTTTACAGTCTTTATCAGTTGAATGTCTCTCATGAGCTCAGTATCTTTAGTGTATACGGCTATTATGCCTTTTTCTTCTTTTTCTCTTCTGGCAGTCTTTTTTGGTCGTTGTTCTGTAGTAGTCGCCGCTTTCGGCTGGGTTGCTGGTTGTATTTTTCTTTTGTTTGTTGTTTTTTTCTCATCTGTTTCTTCTTTATCTTCTTCCTCTTTGTCTTTTTTCTCCTCTTCCTCCTCTTCTTCATTTTCCTTGCAGTTCCTTCGAATGTGGCCTAATTGACCACATAAAAAACATCGAGGTTTTCGGCCCTCAACAAACACCACGATGCTCTCCTCCCCTACCTCAATTGACTCGGGAATTGCTTGAATTATTTTAGGGTCCGCTTGAATGAGAAGATTAATTGTTTGATCATTCCAGCGTGGGTTTTCCGTAGCGGTAGCCTGGAGGAGAGTAATCTTTTCTACCTCTTTGATTAGGACTGCCGCCAACAACCACATTGGGTCGACTTCTGGCGGGACCCTTGTAATTTTTATTCTGGACGTCCTCATCCCCATATAATAGGGGATGAGCTCCACGTCGTTCGTTTTCAGCGTTTCAACTGAGTTCTTGTGTGCTATTTTTTTATTGGTGAACCTTACTTCCACCGTTCCGATTTTTTTGCCTCTTCTCAGATAAACTACGTCGCCCCATATTGGCTTTAAGCACTTTTCTATTTTCTCTTCTGACATTCTTTCAATTTTTCTTTTTTGTAGACAATATGTTTTGAAAATTATTGTTTTTTGCTTTTCTTCTTGTAATAACTTTTGCGGAGGTTCAATTTTCACACCGTTGTCAGTTATTTTCATCATTTGGCTGTATTTCATAAAGTCGCTTTTATTCGTCGACAGTAGCCGGGTTCCACCCCCAGCAGCCAACGCAAAACTTCTTTTTCCATTTTTTGGTTCTATCTGGATGCTAGGTACATCAATTATTCACTTCGACACAATGCCTTTGTTCTCTGGCAAAGTCGGAAACTTTTCTGGTGAAAGTTCTGACGAGCTCTCAGACACATCTCCAAAAAAATCAAATATATTATCCACTCTGCTATTCCTTCTTGTAGCGGGGGAAACCCTTATTTCCCTGTCTGTAGTTGGCTCCTCGCCGGACATGTTTTTCCTCCTCTAAACAGGAGAAACAAGTATTTCTGCTCCAACGGTAGGCTCCATGCTAGACGACATTCTTCCCCACAAAAGGGGAATGAACAACGCGTGCTACCACAAGCACTAAGTGTTTTCAATTGAAAACTCCAACAGTTAAGTTATTCAACAGTTTAACAAGAAACAACAGTTATTAACAATATTAACAGCAATTCTTACCACGAACACACGTGTGGCAGACGAAATACGGCTACGCATTTCGCCCGACGTGCTAACGATTCTGCCAGCTCGCCGCCTTTTGTCAAAATATTTTCGTCGCTTTAAGACCGCGACCTGTTCACTGACAAAAATCCGTGCAGCACGGATTTTTGTCAGTGAACAGGTCGCGGTCTTAAAGCGACGAACATATTTTGACAAATTAAACTTCAATGTTGAAGTGAATAGAAAAGATAATACTGTAAAGAAAATCAGTGAATTACAAAGATATTATGTAATATATATTATTATTCATTGGATCTAAAATATGATTTACATCAATAAATGGCAGATCATTCTTGTAATAAATAAATGAAAAATATAACGCTGATTGTCAGCTGGTATCTTTGTGTGTGTATAAGGCGGCGAGCTGGCAGAAACGTTAGCACGCCGGGCGAAATGCTTAGCGGTTTTTCGTCTGTCTTTACGTTCTGAGTTCAAATTCCGCCGTGGTCGACTTTGCCTTTCATCCTTTCGGGGTCGATTAATAAGTACCAGTTACGCACTGGGGTCGATGTAATCGACTTAATACCTATGTCTGTCCTTGTTTAGCCCCTTGTGGGTAATAAAGAAATAGGTATTTCGTCTGTCTTTACGTTCTGAGTTCAAATTCCGCCGTGGTCGATTTTGCCTTTCATCCTTTCGGGGTCGATTAAATAAGTACCAGTTACGCACTGGGGCCGATATAATCGACTTAATCCGTTTGTCTGTCCTTGTTTGTCCTGTCTGTGTTTAGCCCCTTGTGGGTAGTAAAGAAATAGGTATCTGTGTGTGTGTGTGTGTGTGTGCACGCGTACGTATGTGTGTGTGAAGGTATGTGTGTGCGTGTGTGCGTGTGCGCGTGCGTATGTGTGTGTGAGCGTATGTGTGTGTGTGTGAGCGTTTGTGTGTGTGTGTGTGTGTGCGTATGTGTGCGCGACGGCGCTCTTGTAACTATGAGACTGTGTTTGTGTGTGCGTATAATTGTATGGTACTCTCTGTGTGTGTATGTGTGCATGCGCGTAACTGTATGAAACTGTGAGTGTGCGTGTGCGCGTAACTGAATGAAACTTGTGCTTGTGCGCGCGCGTATCGGTATGAGATTGCGTATGTGTGTGCGCGCGTAACTGTATGAAACGGTGTGTGTGTGTGTGTGTGTGTGTGTGTGTGTGTGTGTGTGTGTGTGTGCGTGTGTGCGCGCGCGCGTACCTGTATGAGACTGTGTGCACGTAACTATTTGAAATTGTGTGTGAGTGTTTGTGTGAACGTGACTGTGTGAGACTCTGTGTGTGTGTGTGTGTGGTGTGCATAAAACAACAACTGAATGCGTATGTTGGTATCTGTATGTTTAACATAGTATCCGGCGAAAATATTTAAAATACAATTGATCTTGTAGCAATTAATCTAACGTATTGATACGAGGTCAGTCGGAGAAAAAGTGCTATGACCCAGTTTCGTTGGTTTGGTGCCGGACAGGCTGGAGAAACAAGTTATGGGCCTTTTGTCTTGTTACCGGTAAGGGAAATTAATGAGGTTGGAAGGTACTCTGACCCTTATCCGGTCAAGCAAAATTTAAGAAAGAAATAAAAATGCTACCCTTTATAAATGCGGCTGGCATTGGGGTTAGTGGTCAGTTTGGGCAGAGACAGTGAATGTGAGAGATGTCAGGCGAGAGGCAACGACAGGGATGACAAGCGTGGCGAGAAAGACAGACACAGGGGATTGAGGACATGTCAGTAGAGAGGAAGTGAGGGAGATTACGGCGAGAAGGCATGGCTATTTGTAGTGGGAGCTGAGGTTGTTGCAGACTCGGAACGTGCGGTAATGTTTATGTTTTTGTTGTTGAATTTTGGATGTTGATGTGAAATGTGAAAAGAAAAGAGAAAAGAACTTGTGAACTGTGTTAAAAAAAGGGAAAAGAACATTGTGTAAAGAGAAATGTAAAAAAGAGAAGGAAAAAGAAGGGAAAAGAACATTGTGACAAACTGTAATCTGTTAAATGTAAAAAAAAAAGAATTGTTGAAGAGAAGAGGAAGAACATTTAATGTGGACTGTTTTCGAACGTCGTGTATTGTGCATGCATTGATTGTTATTGTTTGTTTTTCTTCTTTTAACCCTGTACAATCTGTTGTAAATGCTTCTCTTAAATGTATCTGATATGTATTACGTTTTATTTGATGTTGTAACAATTGGATAAACTGTTGTTAAATGTAAGCAACTGCCTTCCGCCGTGTCTCTCTCTTCCTGTTGTTGTTGTTGTTGTCTCCGGTCACCGGTCTGTGTTCGCTGACAACCCATAACCGTTTTCTGTGGTGGATTTCCGTTTGACTGAGCGTGGTCGTCGTCGTCGCTCGACTTAGGGTCCCGAGTTCGAGTTGAGCGACGGCAGGTTCGTAACAGTATTTTTCATCTAATGGTAATTAATCTAAAACACATTTAAAAATTTTTGTTATATTTATTTTCAAGTGCCGAGAAAAAGACTTGATCTAGTTATTTGAACTAGTTATTTTCAAAATTTCTTAATATTTATTTTCAAGCTCGATTCGGTTGATGCTCTTGTTTCAAACTCAATTCGGCTGATGATCACAATTAATCCCGTTCTACATAACGATTAGTATAAATAGCTGTTTCAGAAACTTAATTAACGCAAAATGTCGTTTGAATATATTTATTGAAAAATATATTTATATATAATCGTAAAAAGATATCAGATCATTAAGAATAAAATATCCGATTTTCAACTGAAAGTTTATTTTACTTTATCTCGAGAAAATGCAATGCAGTTAATCAAAGTATGCACCTAAATTATCAACACAGTTTTGCCATTTTATCGGTAGCTTATTTATGCCAGCAGCGAAGAATTCTGGAGAGCAAGAGATGATGAAATCACGAAAGGATGTTTTTGCATCTTCTTCAGATTTGAAGTTTTTCCTTCGACCGTGCGAAATGAGATGGTGGCGAATGAACGACTCCTTTTAAACACCGCACGGTCGCCTTACAATAAAAGTCAAAATATGGATAAACGAATACAGATGCCAGAAAGAATATGGAGAAAGACAATACAACCGCAGTATGTTAAAGAGAAAGGTTTATTTAGATGTTAACATGTGGGTAGCAGAGTGTCTGTACCTGTGTGCGTCATAAGTACATATATAATAAGAATAATAATAGACAGACCGCTAAGCATACATAACGTGTAGGTGTGTACAAACAAGGGTGTATGCATGTGAGATAAAATACAGAGCATAGAAATGAGTCTATAACAGGACGCTAGAAGTTCAGACACAAGTTGAAGATAGATACCAGTTCGCACAATAGTTGAGGTCACAAGGCAGAGCCGGTTGAACACATGTCATGTAGCGGTTGTAGCTTCTATGCTGTGCCGGGTTACTTGGTACAGAAGGTTCTCGCAGGCTGAGCTAGCTGTTAACCATGGTGAAGTACTCATAAACAGCGTGAAGTTAAACCTGGGCGATGTTGCTGTGTACGTAAGATAAAGGCGACGATGGTGGAGACGACTTTAAGATGAAGGCAACATTAAGGTGAAGGTGACGGTGGTGAAGATCCTGAAATGCTGCTAGTGGTGGTGTCGCGGTCGCTGGAACTGGCTGACTGTCTCTGGAACATGGCTGTGTCGCTGGGTGCTCTGTGATCAGTGGTGAGAACCAAAGACGTGCGATTCAATGAATCGCTGTGTTTTATAGCAAACTACAGGCTCAAACTAGCTTTAGAAAGCAGTGTCACGGGACCTTATCGGAAGGTTGCGATTGATTGGTTTGCACACTGGCGCGAAATAAAGCAATTGATAAACTGCACCCAAACTAACCAATCAGAGTTGTGGACACAACTGGGCCTAAGGGTACGAAGGTTGGCTGTTATCTGCTACGTCCGTATTTGTGTTATACGTATATGTCAGTGAGAGAGAAAGAGAGAGAGAGAGGGGGGGAGGATTTCTCTAAGGGTCCGCTACAGTTGTCTAATGCCTGGAAAACGTGATAGTCAGTTGTGTAAGGTCTGGTGAATATGGTGGATGAGAGAGTACTTCGAAGATCAGTTTCTATAACTTGTGTAGCGTTTTTTGTGCAGCATGTGGTCGAGCATTGTCTTACTAGAGAATTAGCCTGTTTCTATCGACCAGTCTTGGTTGTTTCATTGCAAGTTCACTCATCATTTCATCCAAATGGTTGATGTATACACCCGCTGTAATTGACTTACCAGGTCTCATGAAGCTGTAGTGGATGACACCATCGCTGGACCACCAAACAGACACCACTAGCTTTTTTTAGTGAATATTCTTTTTGGAATTATGTTTTGGTACTTTGTCTCTATCCAACCACCGTGCAGAACGCTTGCTATTGTTCAAAATAATCTATTTTTCATCACACGTAACGATACGATACCGAATTGGTTCACTTTTTAGCCATGATAGCAAAGAAGAGCAAGTTTCAAGACGACGTGTCACTTGATGCTTGTTCAGTTCGTGTGGTACCCACTTGTCCAGCTTCTTTATCAAGCCGATTTGTTTCAGATGGTCCAATACGGTTGGACCATCAAACCTTGCTGCTAACTCACGCGTAGTTTGAGATGTATCCGCTTCCACTACAGTTTCCTGCTCATCATCATTCGCCTTAGTCTCAGGCTGATTTTCAAGAGTAAAGCCACCAGACCGGAACTTCTCAAACTATCGACGTGCAGGGTGCTTATTCGCCACATCTTCACCAAACACCTCATTGATGTTTCGAGCTGTCTGGGATGCATTGGTTCCACGACAAAACTCATATTCATTAAACAACACGAATTTTTTATCTATCCATGGGTTCACAAAATTGATTTACAAGAGAAAACTCACAATATAAGCAGACACCATGAACTGCATTTCGAAAGTGATGATGTAACTCTTCAATGTTATAAAACAAAGAATTGTCAGGATAAAACATTAGAGTTAACGACTGTCAAACTTGGTGCATTAGAAAATCGGGCATTTAATTTTTAATGACCTAATACTTTTCAATGGGCATTCTTTTCATAGAATTAGTCAAAATGGTGAACAAAAATATTGGAAATGTGAGAAATATTTTCTATCAAAATGTCTTGCTCGAATAATAATCAATGATGAAATTGTTAAATTTTCTAAAGAGTATAATCATGTATTGGATTCCGTCGAAATTGAGTCCAATAAAATTGTCTCAAAAATGCGTCAAATAGTCAAGACAGCCTAAGATCCACCTCATTCTGTTGTGTCTAGCGTTTTTGAAAATTGCTATCTGGATGTTTCACCGAAATTGCCAAAAATACAAAGTTTCAAAAGAACAATAAGATCAATAAGGCAAAAAACTCTGGGTGGTCCTGCTTTATCATTAACAAGAAGTGAAATTGTTTTTCCGATTGAGTTTACTAAAACTCTAAAAACCATATCTGGAGCATAAGTAATGTATGTTCCCAGTTTGGAGAAAATCAGTTGCGAACTTCAGAAGTTCTGCGGGTTTACACACACACACACACACACACACACACACACACACACACACACACACACACACACACACACACACACACAACACACACACGCACGCACACAAAAATATATGTGTGTGTGGTATATATATATATATATATATATATATATATATATATATATATATATATATATATATATATATATATATATATATATATAATATATGTAGTTGTGTGAGTGTCTGTCCCCTTCGATTTAGATTCCTAACTACTCCCACATTTTGCGGTGCAGTTTAACCAAATTCGGGTATCTTATAGTCGTGATTCATATCGAGCCCGTCTGGGTATTAGCGCGCGTCTACGATGAGTCTACGATTTTAAAAATAATTTAACATCATTTTTTATTCCATTTTAATGCATATTTTTTCGTGTGTCGATGGCGGCGGAGTTGGCGTCCACGCTCACACCTGCACATGTGTTGCTTCTCCTACTTCTTCCCTCCCTCGTGAAGCTGTGGGGAAGGGAGTGTAAGGAAATCAACGTCGTAATGCGTTGTCAAGGAGACCAGCGTTCTTTTAGAACAACGACTTCATGGCTTGAAGTCGCCAAAACAGAAATCGCTAAAAAAGCTGAAACAGATCCACAAAAACGGCAATTACCGCCACACAGGGCAGGTTTCCTGTGCAAATAATTTGCACAACCGAATGTTTTAGTTGTTGCACAAATCTTTATATATAAAAGTAAGGTTGTGTGTCTGTCTCCTACGATTTAGATTCCTAACTACTCCCACATTTTGCGGTGCAGTGTAACCAAAACCGGGTATATTATAGTCGTGATTCATATCGAGCCCTTCTGAGTATTAGCGCGCGTCTACGATGAGTCTACAATTTAAAAAAAAATTTACCATCATTTTTTATTCCATTTTAATGCATTTTTCGCTATTATATAAGGGAAGTAACTCTCTAAAAATGTCTACGATGAGTCAACGATTAAAAAAAAATACCATCATTTTTTATTCCATTTTTAATGCATTTTTTGCTATTCTTTTGCTATAACTCACTAAAAATGCTTATATAGTTATTTCCCTTACAAACCCGAGCAACGCCGGGCGATACTGCTAGTATATATATATGTATATATGTGATAGGCAATTTGTTTTGCTCGAGAAAACCCTTCCATCTCAGCAAAATTTGACGCCCTAAAAGGCTGTCTTTTCTTATATATTTTTTATGGTCTTGCACCCAATCTGTCTTTGGTAATTCTTCATAATTCATTTTCTAATAAACATCCCTCCATCACTCTCCTAACTACTTCACTATTTACTCATCATCTAATATATCTCTATATGAGAGAAACTGCACATATTTCTTTTCCACTCTTGTGCCACAAGTTATGCCTCTCCTTTGTCACCCATCCTGCATTCTCAATATTATCCTTTACCACTTTATTTTCCACTGGACGCCACATTTTCCCTGAACAGCCTCGCGTATCTGTCATTATCCTCACCAGCCAACATCTTTATCATTCAGTATATACACCACTACCTTTAACCTGTGTATCCTCCTCTCACCTTTTACTCTTTACATAATTTGCATATTTCTTATCTTCTACAATTGTATTATACTGTTGGTCTCCCCACTCAACTTTATATATACCGCCGCTTATCACCTTCTTGACCCATTTCTCTTTTTGTTTACCTTCTTCCTAAACTGAGATTCGTCACTGATCACTTGTATTTAATATTCACAGCATTCGCCTCCATCTCCATACTCTCATGAACTTACTAACTCACCCTTCCCCACCTTCCGTTCCTATTCTCTTTTATACTTGCCTTCTTGAACCTTGAAGAATATTAAAAAAAAAAGAGATAAAAAGTTGTTTATCTACATTTTACCATTGAAAATTTAAATATACCATAAATCCTCGTGTATAATTTCCCCCAAGATTTAAAGGTCAAAATAGATAGTGTGTACTATCTATGAGGTTAAAAATGAAAATTATTTTCTAAGCAATGTCCGAGTCTCTATCCGGCAATGTTTATTTAGACGCATTTTGTGATATCGGGCACGAAAATACCTTACGATAAGCCTGAAAGCAATGAAGCCATAAAAGAATCATCCATAACTTGCAATAAGCAACATTTATTAAACGTTATTACTGTTATTTCTTTATTTTCTGCAAACAAAATGCACAAAAAAGCATTTGCATTATGTTATATATACAATAATAATAAAGGACGTTACCGTATACATTTTCACAAACCAAGGACGTTATATAGACTTCCTTGACTCAAGTTAGAGAAGGGGTGCGTATTATAGACAAGGTTTAGGTTTTTCAGAGGTAAGCCCCCTAAAAATCCCCTGCGTATTATACTCAAGGACGGACTATACTCGAGGATTTACGGTAATAACCAATAACAATATTCCTTTCTACTAGAGGTACAAGGCCTGAAATTTTTAAGGGGAAGGTACAAATTATGTGTTTTGTCCCAGGCAAATGGGTAAAGCTGCACTCACTGCATATTCATAGTCTCTTTTGGTTTTCGAGTCTTTATAGATTTTACTTTATTTACGGTTAGCAAATTTATGATGGAATTGTGAGGAAAACGATTTCACGGAATTAAATGGTTTACTGTGTCCCTTCTTGGAATTTGTCCCAACTGTCTACGCTTTGAGGAGCTATTACTAAGATATCAGGGCATACCTGCAAAGGTATACCCTAATAACGCACCATTACCATCTTTGCTCTTTTTCCAGCTGAGAGAGCCATGTATCCCTTGTACAAGAAGGCACTGTTCCTGTCCTCTGTTGCACCTTAGTCCCTCAACACTTACTATAACGTCACCTCCTTCAATATTGACACTGAAATGTGTCGAGGGATTTTGTCTTGCTAGTTACTTGATGATTTAATTGCTGGTGATGCCACACAAAAAAAGCCAGTACATTCTGTAAATTGGTTGGCATTAGGAAGGGCATTCAACCATAGAAACCATACCAAAGGAGATAGGAGCTCGATGCAATCTCATGGTTTGTTAATTAAATGCTATTAGGAATTGTATTAAAAAAATCTAAATATTTTGTGTATTGTAGAAGTACTAGCAAACACCCCCGTCCATTGGACGGTTTGTATAGGTGAAGAGGTTTAACTTGGACGGTGTTAAATTGCGGAGATGTTTGGTGATTGTATCGGGTTGTTACTTTTGGTTAGGGCATTAAAGGTTCCTGGGACTTTAAAACTGTTGACTGTTTCTTCTAAAAAAGGAAAATCGATTGATAGTAATTCTTAACACAGTGAACCTTTTCAAAATTGTCACGAGGCCAATAAAATGAAGGAAAGCTGTACAGCCCACAATATATACAACTTCCAGTGGAATCAGACATCATAATCAACCTTAAACGTTTTGCACTCAAACACTTTCACATTAGGATACGCACAATGTACTCTTCCATAGAACATACCTCATGTTGACACCTATACGTCAGACTGAACGCTGTTTTATCTCCAAAGTGAATATTACAAGTGATATTTAAGCAATAAACAGTTCTTTGGCTTTTGCATTTGACGACTGTTGCTTTACGTATTTTATTTTGATTTTCACTGGCGTAGTGGTAAGAACTACGGGATAAGTAACATTAGTTTCGAATAAAAATATAAATGGAAGTTTTAATCATCCGATGGACAGGCAAATAGAAACTGCTACTCAATAAAGGCGCAAAAATGCTTAGGCAAGTCTCTCTTCTTTCAAAAACTGACACAAAAAGAGTTGAAACTCGGGGGTGAAATAACACAATGTGCAATAAAATAACATAAGGCATGTTCTTCGTAAAACAATTTTATCTCAAAAATTGAACAATACCACTTATTTTTTTAAAGTTGGATGACAAACGTTAGGCAAGGTTTTAGATGTAAACCAACCTACCGCCAAATTTTCACGTTTTATAAGCAATCAATTAGTCTTTTCTATTTCTTTATTTTCACTTTTTTGCTCACTTAAAGTAACTGCCTTTTCAAGTAGTTTAAAATTTCAGCGCGATCGGATGAACAGTACTCGAGTTATAGGCGCACAAAAAACTGACAGAACGGGATTTGTATATTAGATGAGCCAATGAGACAGACCTCTACATGGTAGCCAGACCTAGCGGAAATAACAGCTAATCTCCCTCAAATCACACTTTACTGTCTTATGTATGTATATATGTATGTATGAGCCAATGAGGAAGACCTCTACATGGTAGCTAGACCTGGTATAAATAGCAGCCAAATATCCCTCAAAACACCCTGCTATCTTATGTATATATATATGTTTGTATTAACAGTTCTTTGGCTTTTGCATTCGACGACTTGCTTTAAGTATTTTATTTCGATTTTCACTGACGTAGTGGCAAGAACAACAGGATACATAACAGGAGTTCCGAATAAAAATAAAAATCGAAGTTTTAATTATCCGATGGACAGGCCATAAGGATTACAAAAATAGCGATTCTCACTTTGAAACCGACAATTTTGAAAATCATTTTAGATTTCTCAAATTATCCATGTTTAAAATTTCAGCGCGATCAGATGAACAGTACCCGAGTTATAAGCGCACAAAAAAAAAAAAAGACAGAATGGGATTTATATATTAGACTAGCAGAGACACCCGGCGTTGCTCGGGATTAAAATGGCATAGTTTGTATATAATACATTACAGTTATGTTGAAACAGGTGATATGGGAAAGTACAGCATTGACAACAAAACATTTGTGGAGTAAATGATGGGCTAATTCGACTAAGCAACATGCTGTGCGCCCGTTTGGAGTATTTCAGGCCCAAACCTGTGGGAGTTGTGTGAATTTTGAACGCACCGAGAAGCTGTCAGTGGATATACTCTTGCAGCAGTCGGCGCTGTTTTACACGACTCATCTGAAATGTTGACACCTCCTTCGGGTTTGTTGACCTACATCACTCATAAAGTAAATTTGGAAGAACTGTGGTTGTTCATTTGTGGGTAACAGGGTCCAATGAGGTGATAGACTTGCTCTTGGACTTTGACGTTGTCGTAAATTCATGTTTATCTGTCTTCTTAGATGCACCGAACGATGTCATTTGCAGAGTTGTGGTGTCTGATATTGTTCAGAAAATCTTTTGACTGGATGGAAATGCGTTCTAGAAGATCCATAAGAGGCTGAGAAGGAGCTGGTAGCGCTGGCAATGTTACCTGACCGCCTGAGCAGCACAGACCATTTGTTTCATTTGAAAATTTTAAAGCTCTACAGAAAAGACAATTTGTGTTTAGCACACCAATTTGGACAGAGTTACTATTTTTTAAGAATAGGATGGATCATATCTGAAAACAGCTTCAGGAGTTGTGAAGAACGAATTTGTACGTAGTCTGTTTCTGAGAGCTATTCTATTGCACCTCTGTCTACTCATTAAAACATTGATTTAATGATCCAGCACTAAGTGCTGCAACATGCATTTGCTGATTTTGAGAAAATTTCATCGAGCTTCTCTCTTCCGACTCTCGCCTTCGGCTTTCTACAATCATTGCTTTATAATTGTTTCTGGAGAGATTACGTCTTTTCTTTGGTGGCATATTTTCCCCAATATTGTAACAAAAAATTATGAACATAGAAAGAAATTATACATTAATCCCTATTTTTGTAAGCAGTTGTATCCATAAAAATTATATTTGAAGAGAGCAGATATTGAAAGAAGAGAAAGCGAAAAGAACAGAGAAAGAAAGTGGAAGATGTATGTACGTCTTTATGAAATGGACGTGTGTGTGTATGTATGTGTGCATGTGTGCGTGCGTGCTTGCGCGTGTGTATGTGAGAGAGAAAGAGGGTGGGAAAGAGAGATAGAGTGAGTGAGTGAAGGTGTGTGTCGTGGTGATTGATGTATTTTAAGGTACACACACATATGGAAAATGTGACGTCATCGTATAAAATTTTTATGATAGAAAAGATTATGTCAAATTTTTGAAATGCAAATATGTGCATGGAAATTAAGTTTAATTTGTAGCCAAAATAGTACTGAATCTTTTGATACCCCTCGGTTTTGGAAAGCATAAGGAATATATAATATATAGAACAGCATCTCACATTACAATAGGGACGTAATACTGAAATAGTGTAAGAGATAACAGATTACTCTGGGCTCGCATTAGGTAAGAAGTTGGAAATTTTTTGACCCATGACACTGCATGGACCGTGGCTTTTGTATTTGATGCCTGTTGCTTTAAGTGTTTTATTTATATTATATATATATGTATAAGCCAATGAGGGAGATCTCTACATGGTAGCTAGACCTGGCAGAAATAGCAGTCAAATCTCCCTCAAAACACCCTGCCTATTATGTAGTTTGAATGAGAAACTGTAACTAAAGATTAAGATTATTAACTCCTCAGAGAGAGGAAAGAAGACAGACAGCATAGCGACGGTTTTGTCTGACTGTCATCCTGTATTCCCCTTGTTGCCAGTGAAATGGTATGTGCCGGCTGTCTGAGCAACTGGTTGTTTTAATGGCGGAACAAACAGGACATAAAGATTACAAAAATAGCGATTCTCACTTTGAAACTAAAAATTTTGAAAATCTTTTTAGATTACGGAACGCCTCGCTCTCTCATGTATCTATGTCTAAAATTTCAGCGCGATCGAATGAACAAAACTCGAGTTATAAGCGCACAAACAGACAGCCAGACAGAACGGATTTTATATATTAAGGTAAGCAATTTATTGCGCATAAATTTTAATTAGAATCATACATGGCCCTTAGATGAGAAACACATAATGATATGTATAGCGTGAATGTTGCGCACGCGAACAAGCGTGCGTGCACGAGTGTGTATGCAGGAGTGTGTATGCGCATGCATGTGAACGCAAAAACGCATGTGCGCGCGCGCACACGCGTAATTTGAAAATTCATTTTATAACATGAAAATATATATTTGAACGAGAAGTAGCATTTCACTATGTTAAGGGAAGCATCTCTTAGAAAACTATCCACGAAACATCATCTCATTGGCAGCAGGGTTACGGAACTCTTAGAGGTATATTGTTATTGATCTCACTTTTTGTACGTTAGTATTAAGGATCATCAACAAAGCTTCTATCTATCTATCTATCTATCTATCTATCTATCTATCTATCTATCTATCTATCTATCTATCTATCTATCTGTATGTCTATCTGTCTATCTCTCTATCTACATACATACACATATATACATATGCACGTACTATATACTATTATAGTTCAAAGCTAAGAGACAATTTTTTACTCTTTTTCCTGTTCCATTTTATTCATAGCTGTCCTACATTTCAAAACGCACGCACGCACACATACACACGCGCGCACACACACACACAGACACACACAGACACACACACACACACACACACACAAACGGCCATCTCTGAACAATTCCAGTTTCTTTTTTTCTTCTCGTCGTCTTCCATTTTATGAAAAGCTCTTTGTTGAATCCAATGTAGTTTACTTAACACATGTAATCTACTCTAATGACAATGTGGGAGGCGTCTAAATCGATATTTTAGCCTGTATAAATCTTTTATTAGTACTACACTTGTCACTCTTTTTTTTATTGATCCACTTCGTGATAATGATGTTTGTATTGTAATTAGCCGTTTCAAGGCATTCTCAATAGTACTTTATTAACAGTAAACAAAAGCGATTATACTTTAAGAAACAATAAAACAAAACAAACAACAAAACCATGGAAAGACTTGTAACAAACTTGACTGAGTAAGAATGTGAGGACAGAAATAGATTTGTTGGTTGTACTGAAAAACAGTTTTTGGATATATCCATATCTATCTATCTATCTATCTATCTATCTATCTATCATATCTATCTATCTATTATCTATCTATCTATCATCTATCTATCTATCTATCTGTCTGTCTGTCTGTCTATCTATCTATCTATCTATCTATCTATCTATCTATCTATCTATCTATCTATATCTATCTATCTATTTATCGACGGACGTGATGTCAGTTCGGCTCCGAAGGTAATCGTTTATTTTGACTATCTATAGCCCATATTTTGTGTACATTTTTGTAAATAAGGTGTGTAAGGCACCCAACTTTCGTTTGAGTGCTTTTCCAAGGGAGGAATTCGCCCCTAGGGGCAGTTTCAACCCTATTTAATTTGTGTAATTTCCTTTTCGACATTTTGAAAATGTCGAGAAATTGTATTTTAGAACGATGGTCGCGTTCCTCTATCGACCACCATTTTCCTAGTCTGGAAACGCTAGGAGAAAAAAAGAACTTATGCACGCAAAGTGCAAACATAAATGATTTTGGAATAAACGCTGCAACCACTTGTAGTAACAGCCCTGTCACCACCACCACCTCTAACAAGAACAACAAAGAGACTACTACTGTTACCACCACCGCTTTCACCACCACCACCACCACCATCAGCATCGACAACAGCAACAAATACAAAACAAAGGTCGCAAGGCCAAGCACCGTCAACACCACCAGTGAGTCCACCACCAACACCGACAACAACACCATGGCAGCATCTGCTACTAAAACTGCTATCCCTGCTAAAGACATCGCCACCAATAACAATACCAACATCACCATCACCGCCACCAAAGACCGTGCCGTCAATGCTACTAATACCACTAACACCACCGCCGTCACCAAGAACGACAATAACACAACAACAAAACAACAACAACAACAAACAACAACAACAACAACAACAACACGACAACAACAATTCCCTTCAACCACTGCTCACTCCATCACCAACAAGTGAAAAATAACAACGACAACCAAACGAAATGCCGAAATTTGCGCTAATGCAGGACCAAATTACGCAGACAATTTTCCACCCCTTGCTAGTTGCATAATCAGCAACCACAAACCTACAACCCACACCCCTGCCATCAACACCAACACCACCGGCAGTAACAACAATAACAAAACAACAACAAACTTCGCCGAGGCGATAAAAGAAAAAGTAACAAGAGTTTCGTTTACTACACAACAAATAAAAGATTGCAGAAACCTTATCACCAATGAAAACGGCAAAATACTCTTACACATACCACAACACATACTGAATGAAGAAAAAAAGAAAACCATTGTTTATAAAATAACAAATAAAACAAATAAAAGTCCAGAAAAGGCAAGCACAGACAAAATAGAAAAGTGCCTACGCCCCATCTGGGGATACAAGGATTATGTGACTTGGGCGAACTTGTTCGCCCACGTACAGGTGGTTTTTCAGAATGAAGAGTTGGCGAAGAAATTCTCAACGATAACCCTTCATTCTGATGAACTAACGATGACACCGAGTTACCTTGGCCAGAAGGTGACGAAGGTTATTATCAATAATGTCCCCCAAGTAACAACAACACTGTGAATAACATCCGCCATAACATCCGAAATAGAGGACTTAAACATCCTAGATATCGCTGTTTCGAAAAACAAGGACTGGCTGGGAAAGAGAATGGAGTTTCTCTTCCACATAAGTCAAGACATCAACAAAATTCCCATCCACGTACATCTTGCGGATGGCCGCAAGTTGTACGTAGTAGTCGAGGGCAGAAGGCCACGATGCTATACATGTGGCAGTGAGGTACACCTCAAAAAGGAGTGCAAATCTGCCGCTAAATAATTACAACAACAACAACAGCCACAGGAAAAACCACAAAAGCCAGCATTATTGCCCACACCACAATATGGACGGCTAATCCAGAAGCTGTATGCAGAAATGCATGAAAAACAAAAAAGAACAAGCCAACCCAACCAAACAACACCAACACCAGCGCCAAGAACAGAATCATCACCACCAACAACAACTAAACCAATTCCAACACCGAGAATAACAACGAAGAAGACAAGCACTAAGGATGTAGGAGAAACAATAACCACAACAAACCCCCCAGCAACACCCTCCCCGCGCACCACAACAATATCTACAACCGCACAAACAGACCCAGACGCTTTACCCTTACCCCCGGCTGATTCGTCAGACTTTTCATTTTACGATGAAAGTTCGACAGAATGGCAAATAGCCACAGGGGGTAAAAGAAAAAGATCAAGAAAGACCAAACAAAGAAATCGCAACCAAAGCAGGGAGATACCTGAACCCTGAAAACTCCATACACAACCAAACAAGCACCAACACCACAAAAACACACACAATGCTATCAGCGATAGACACCAAAGACTCCAAAATTAATGGAGTACATCACAGGCTACAAAAACATTTGTGAAGATGACTTAAAAATAGCAATCATCCACGCACTACACCACCCAAAACACATCAAAATACTACACATCACACAAACACAACACCACAACTCAAAGCCCTCTTCCCAAATGCTGTAGGGGGTTTCCAAAAATATCTCTCCCGAAAACTTTATAAAAACCTCCTCGAAGACACATCAAAGAACGAGGAAGCCAAAACTTTCGACACAAGTAAGTAACTCTCTGTACATTCCTTTTTGTATTTTAAAGCACACACCCCAATAGAATCATGGTCAAAATTGGTTGTGTGAATGCGCGTGGCTTGGGGTCTCCTTGGAAACAAGGATACCTCCTAAATGACATCAAGTCACATGATTTGGGAATCATAGCCATAAGTGAGATCAGACTCCACGAGCCACGGGCCCTAAAGTCCATGTTTGGCGGACAGTTTAACATTTATTTTGCTCCCTGTCTGCCGAGGATGGGCGGTAGTGGCACCGCGGTACTTTTTCACAAGAGCCTGGATCTCGAAGTCAAGACGATATTCGTAGACCCGGAGGGTAGACTGATCGTTCTGGATGTCGACGGCAGCAATGGTGCGCTTTTCGACTCGTATCAGTCTACGCACCGCTTTTAACAGGTCGGCCGGATTTCTTTCGACGTCTAGAAGTATTCTTGGGAACGTCTCGTCCTTTACTTTTAGTGGGGGATTGGAATGCTACCTTGGACACACATCTAGACTATGTGGGGAGAGACAAAACAGAAGGGGATGCAAATGCCTCAGAGACCTGCTTAGACGATTCCAACTGTCTGACAGGTACCGACTCGACCACCCAAATGCACCAACGTGGACATGGAGCAACCGCAGTGGGTCGTCGAGATCGTATCTAGATAGGATACTGTGTAGGACAGCAGACAAGGATAACTTAGGATGTCCACAATTCCACACAATCAGCTACACGGATCACAAATTCGTGACGTGTACGCTAGACTTAGATAAGGCACATAGACAGGGTCCTGGGTACTGGAAACTGAACGCATCATTCCCGTCCAGACAAGTTTCAGAGACAGAATCAACACGTAGTAAAAAGGGCTTTAACGGGAGCCATTGTCAACAACAAATGGTGGTTCGCCTCAAGAGAGCAGTAAAAGCGGAAGCAATTAGATATAGCAAGGCACTAGCCGTAGATAGAAATAGAGTAGAGGGTGAGTTAGTTAAGAAGTTAGAAGAGGCAATAAGAAGTGGCATCACATCCGACGTTTTGGCGGCGAGGTTGGCCCTTGAACAACACTTCAACGCCAAACACGAAGGATGTGCTGTCAGGGCTAGGATGCGTGCTCTAAGGATGGAAGGTGTTGGAGCCGCGAGGGAGGCCCGGGTGGCCGAGGCGCAGCAGGGCAACAAAGCCACCATTCGGTCTCTGGTAGATGAACAGGGGCGCGAATTGCTCGAGCCCAGCAAGATGTGCGAGACATTTCAGCGGCACTTTGCCCGACTGTACGGGACGAGTGGTGAGCGTGAACGCAGGGTGGACTTCAGTGCCTACCTGCACAGCCTACCACGACTCTCGGCAAGAGAGGCAGAGTGCTGCGAAGGTGCCATCACGGCGGCGGATGTGCGGGACGCGATGGCAGAATGCTCGAGAGACAAATCGCCGGGTTTGGATGGTCTGCCCTACGAGTTTTACAATTGTATGCCAGACTTGTTTGGAGACGTCTTGGCAGCGGTATACTGCAACTGGCAGCAAAACGGGAGAATACCCGGTTTGTGAGTCGAGGAGCTGTAACTCTGCTGAAGAAAGATCCAAACAAGGGGAACATTATAGATAACTTTAGACCGATCACCTGCTCAATGCAGACCTGAACATTTTGACAAAGGTGTTAACCAAGAGGTTGGCGCTTGTCATCGAGAAACTGGTCGACAACGCACAAACGTGTGCCGTACCGGGCCGGAGCATCCATGACAACCTCCATCTGATGCGTTACATCATAGACAGGGTAGTTAACGAACCTGGCATGGGTGGGGCCCTGATCAACTTGGATCAATCGAAAGCCTTCGATAGGGTAGACCATCGATACTTGGAGGCAGTCCTGAGAGCGGCTGGTTTCGGTCCCGTCTTCCGCGGCTGGATAGCTGCCTTGTACAGAGGCATCCGTTCGGTAATTCGCGTAAATGGACATCTATCGAGACCTTTCGACATTGCACGTTCGGTCCGTCAGGGATGCCCCCTCTCGGCGCTTCTATACGTATTGACTCTTGAGCCACTACTGCGGAAGCTGGCGACTCTGAGGGGCATCCCGCGAGAATTGGGATGCGGGACGAGCGTGTCTGCATACGCGGACGACGTCACCGTCATAGTGTCAAGCCACGAGCACATCGAGCGGGTCGGCGAGACACTGAAAGACTACGAAGCGGTGACAGGAGCAAAAATCAATCGGGAAAAATCAGTGGGCTTGCGGCTCGGCACCTGGAGAAGCAAACCCATGCCGTCCACCAGTACCTCCGTCGTGGGACGCTGGACAGACGGCCCGGTTAAGTTGCTCGGGGTCTGGTTCGGTCCGGACCTCCAAATGGAGAAGGACTGGAACGAGATAACGAGTAGGGTGGTCACTCTCGCCCAGCAATGGGCCGAGAGGAAACTGTCCCTAAAAGGTCGGGCGGAGGTGGCGAACGCGTACATCGCGTCCATCATCTACTACCGCCTGACCGTCGTACCTAGTCCCGACCCTACCATCACCAAACTAGAACGCATTCTCTTCCGCTTCTTGTGGAAAGGATGCGTCCCGATGGTCAGGCGATCCATTTGCTGTCAACACCCGTTAAAAGGAGGGCTGGGCATGCCTGGTTGATGATGCGCAGACACGCGCTGAGACTGCGACATCTCTGGCTCTATGTAGACGACGGTGAACAGGTGTGGTCGCCGTTTGTGAGGCACGCTTTCCCGCAGCTCGTCTCCATGACCGAACTGCAGTCGTGGATCAAAAAGAGGCCGAGGAAGGGCGAATGGCACCGCGAGTGTCGCGTTGCTCTCAAGCAACTCTGCTGTCCCGGGTCGACCTTGAGTGACTTCAACACAACCAAAACATTCTATAGGGGATTAGTGGAGGGGAGGTACGACGACGATCTTGGGGCAAACCTGGGCGTCGACGAGGAATACCCGACTCGCCTGTTTCAAACGACTTTCGGCCCGGGACCTATGGATAACTTCCAGAGATCCCTGGCCTGGCGGTGCTACCGAGAAGCGTTACCCGTTCGGGATAAGCTCTATAGGCATGGCTCGAGAAACACGGGGCCGACCTGCCCGAGATGCGGGCAGAGCGACGAAAAGCTCTGCACGCACTCGTGCAGTGTCCAACAATTTCCGACCTGTGGACTTATGTCGAACGACTGCTGTCACGTGTGGGACGTGTCGGTTTATCAGCCGAGTCTATCGTTAATCGTCACACTCCTTCCTTCAAACGGGAAGGAAGAGCTATTTTTATCATACTTGTGGCTATGGCGAAAGAATGTATCTGGTGAACGCGCCTGAAAGGATTAGAGACAAACATTTTCCTCTCTGGCCAATCTCTCATCAACTTCTTCAAGTATCACTTGAAGAGGAAAGTGAGAGTAGAGAGGCAAGTTTTGTCTAGCGAATGTTTTAAAAAAAGATGGGTGAATGTAGCAAGGATGGCACGTATGAATAACGAAGCCACATTGACTATGATTCTATGAACCGTAAAATTTAATACAGAGAGTTGCTTATTTGCCAAAAAAAAAAAAAGAAATATAACATGTGATTTCATTGACCGAGGTTACCGTGGTCTTTTCCGTACGCTTTTCTTTCCACGGGTAAACCTCACCTGTCCTCCCCTTTACACTTCATATTGACATTTCTGTGATAACGATCCCTATTGATCAATTTTTTTCCTCTCCCCCTTTTTTTAAAACCCCTCCCTTTTTTTGTCCTCTTTCTTTCCTTTTACGATCCCTTTTGATCGAACCCCCCCTTTTTTTTACCCCAAAAGAAAAGCTCTACCTTGTAATTTGTTCTATCTGTGTGCAGCCCTGTGAAGCTAATAAAGAAACATATCTATCTATCTATCTATCTATCTATCTATCTATCTATCTATCTATCTATCTATCTATCTATCTATCTATCTATCTATCTATCTATCTATCTATCTATCTATCTACCTACCTATCTATCTATCTATCTATCTATCTATCTATCTATCTATCTATCTATCTATCTATCTATCTATCTATCTGTCTATATATTTATCTATCTATCTATCTATCTGTCCGTGTGTGTGTGTGTGTGTATAAATTAGCTATTAGCGACGGACCAATCTTTATAACGAATGTTAATTGCTACATCTATTTTAATTTGGATGTGTTAAGGACGCCTTAATCGTTCTGAGAAATCATCTCGCATAGATGTTTGATAGAAAAAATGCAAGGATAATATCGGTTGACGAAATTTCGTTTGCACCAGCGGATGGGTCTGTTTTATCGTACAATTTTGGCGTGTAATGCGCATCATCGACAACAGGCACCAAGCACCGAATGCCAGGTAGAAAAATCCGTTAAACTGATAGTTTAACGCTGACTAAACAGACAGTGATTCGAATATTTCCTGAGGTATGATGTAATCCAGTTGATAAATTTCTAGATATACTATCTTCAACCTAGGTGGAAAAGAACAAATATCTATGCTTTGAGATTCTAACTTTATTCATATATACGAGTTAGTATGCTACAAAAAGAATTAGGCTATAAAGATATTTCTGATTTTGATTCTGAGTAAAATAAATGTTATCACGTACCAGTATTTTTTTGCCATCTACTTTTCAGTTGAAAATATATATTATATACAAAGATAGGTGTACATAGTTGAGAAACTGATTAGGATGGAAGATAAAACACAAATAGATCTTATTCAGGCAAGAATTTGCGCTTGAAGACTTACACAGGGAGAACTCGTTAATATTCTAGCAGTAGTCTGCCATCATGTTTTATCCTATCGTTCTTGATAACGCTCTTCCATTGTTCATCACTTACACCTTCAAGGTTTCAAGGAATTGATCGAGATGACTATGCAGGAAGTGGAATTTAACTCTCATGTTGCACCCAAGATCACAGAAAGCCGACAGCATATTATTTACAAGAAATTTCATAGTCCTCTACTTTTCTGTTTGCAAGAAAACTTTTTATGACTACTACGAATGACAACCATGCTGTCTTGTCTTGTCATTATCTTTCCGACAAATTCTCGTCATGTACAAGGGTACGAATCTGAGTCCGTCAAACACACCTGCTTTGATCTTCAAGAATGACAAACCAGGAAATTCAGAGACCATATGTTGAAAACCTTCATCACCCTTAGTGAATTGCTTGATCAAGCCAAGCTTTATATGGAGTGGTGGGAAAAACAATTTTTCTTGGCTGACAGTTGGATCACTCACAATATTTGGACATGCCTGTTTTCAGAGTCTCACAAATGGACTACTTTTTCTGAATCTAGTTTTTCTCTCGAGCTCGGCTGTCTCACATGCAGAGATAGCAAGGATACTTTGTGTAAACCTTCTGTTGGTCGAGGAGGAAATTGACCCCTTCCAAATCTACACTAACGGTCCAGTTGTGCTCATGATATTTTAGTTGGTCAATAACCATTTCTATGGCATTGTATCTTTTTACAAACCCACTGAGTGACTAACCGAGACAGCTCCATAAGAATTGCTGTTGTGTAGGAGAACACACTTTAAGCGGCGCTTCGAACTGTCTAGAAATAGTCACCAGTAAGTTGAACTGTGCGAGGGGATTCCTAATTCCTGGAGAAGACCGGGAATATCGTGGTAGTAAACAAAACGTTTTTCTTCTGAAAAACAAAGCAAAACAAAAAAAAAAAAAAACGACAGAAGAATCTGGTCTCGCTTTCAAAAATAAGAAACTTTTTCAGTTTGGTTAAATAGCTGTTTTACTTGCAGTCCGGACGCGAGAATCTCAGCTGCAGCCTTGGAGAGTTCCAAATCACGAACTAAATCATTCCGTTCTGTTTGGCTAAACTGTTGAGGAATTGATTTTTCGGTACCATCAAAGGGGTCTTAGAATTCTTAAATAATTTATTGATCTTCGTTATCAACCTCGTACTCTTGTTCCTTAGCTTCATCTTAGGAAGAGGTAAACCAAAGGAAAACTGGAATTGGGGGTGTCTCAGAGTGCATAATAGGTTTACTTGCCGAAAGAATATTGGGGTAAGATACTTTACACCTATTTTTCTTGCCAACATCTTTTGTGTTGAACATATAAAATAACAGTGGCTTGTGTGGTCCCTGGGGTCTCGCCAAACCATAGGAACTCCAAACGGCAGGCCCTTTCATTTTCCTTTCGTCCAGTCGCGAAGCATTTCCTCACATTTATGATACACATTTATGTTGGTTGCCGAGGCAAATTCCAAAATAGGCTGGGTGGACAGTTCGTATGGTGTTACAGTCTGTGACAGTATACCCTTACAGTATGTGTTGTGTTATAGACTGTAAAGTGTGACAGACAAGTCTTACAAATAGTTTATATGATATGCAGGCAGTGTTGGTTGCAAACTGTTGGTTACAGACAGTCAAGTGTTACAATCGAAATGGTGTTAGCTTAAATGCTACAAACATTGCTGGTTACAACACGAATTGGCTACAAAACAATAAAATATTACGTGTGTGTGTATGGTGTGTGGGTGTGTGTGGTGTGGGTGTGTGTGTGTGTGGTGTTGATGATTGTAACAACTTTCGAACTGTTATAATACTAGAGTACCCGATAATACTAGAGTTCGCGGAGCAATGTTGAAAATGTACATCGGTGTTTTTCAAACCGGGCTTCCAGAACCTTAGGGTTCCGCAAAAGTTTCCTAGGGGTTCCGCGAGAAAGAGTGAGATAAGCTAATGCTTAATTTCATAATCGTAATATTACATGCACAACATATACATGCACAACATTTTGGTTATTGTACTGTTAATAATAGGCATCATCCTATCTAACCTATTATGATATCAAAAAGATATAACACATATATATGATATTTACCATGTGATAATACGATGAAAAAAATATGAGAAAGATAATGATGTAATTTTGTTTTGTGTAGGGGTCCTGAGGAGACATGTTATTTATTCTAAGGGTTACGCAAGGGTAAAAAGGGAGCGACACACTGATGTACTGTGTTATCCGGAAAGTTCGTGCCGATTTTAAATGAAAGAAAAAGGTCAATAAATACTTGCCATTACATTTAATAAACCAAATATGAGCCATTTTGTTGCACAATGCGTCTTCATCTTTCCTTTAACTTGAAAACACCCTCTTCCCAGAATTGAGGTGGTTTTATGCAAGAATTCATCAAGGTATCTTTTTACGTCATCCAAGGAATTGAAATTTTTACCCTTAAGACTATTTGCAGGAGATGAATAAGTGGAAATCCGAAGGAGCAATATCTGGTGAATATGGAGGGTGGGATCACACATCCCAGCCGAGTTGCAGCAATTTTGTCTGGTTCCCAAAGCATTAAGTGCCGAAAATGAACTTTCTTATCTTCCATTTTAAAGGGTTACAGAATTAACACAGGTTGTAGGAACATAAACCTTCTTCCACGAAAAGATAGCTTAAAACTGTGCTCTAAATGGAGGTGTAGTCAAATCCTATTTTATGGACTCAACCATGTTCGAAAATAAGTCGAAAGGTAAGCTACTATAAATCGGCACGAACTTTCGGACAACCCGAATTTCCGGACAAACCCAATACATGATGAAAGTTGTTAATAAGGCTGTAAACAAAAATGCCAAAATAATAGGAAATAAGAAAATATTTCTATCACTACCAAAATATATACAACTTTGAATCATATTCAAAATCTTCCAAAACATATGCATATTTACATGGGGACATATTATACATGGGTATATTTACACATGGATGTTACAAACAAGTTACATACATTTTCGAAAGGTCGTCGAGGAACATTGGTGATAACATATAAAATAATGACAAGGTAATAGCTAATGAGTTCTGAACTCTCCGCTTGGAAGGTTAAAACTTTACATTCAGGTTAAAACTTCTTCACATAGTGAAATGTGACTATACTGCAATGTAAAGAAAATTGTGTTTCCGCTTTTAACTGCATCTGAAATTACTGGTGACTCTGATAGTTCAAACGTTATCTAATCGTGCTGTATCAATAAATGTTAAGAGTTTTCTATAGAACAAAACGCTCTCCCATCATATCCAGGGCCGGATTAAGATCCATAGAAGTCCTAAGCACTTTTAAGATTTTGGTGCCTCCCATATATGTGTAATTCAAGATATAAACAATGATAAACCATAAAATAGGATTATATTTTTCAAAATGAAACAAGCCTAACAATAAGATGGAAAATATTTATTTTTCCGTACTTCCAATCTATTTATACTTGAAAAGTTTTTCATACATTATTGACTGCAAAGTATTTGATCAGATCCTCACTATGACACCATGAACACTTCGAAATTATATTTCCGGTCATATAAACCACTTCGAATTTTTTTGAGCAAGTTTTATGGATTTCTTTTGTGCCGTAAGCCATTTACCATTTCTGTGGTACTCACTTCTCTTGATGCCCTCAGCACGTGCTTATTTTGCTTAATGAGTAACCCAGCGCTGATCATATCACACAGAACGTAAAGCTAATTTCGGTAAAAAAAACAAACAAAAACAAAAGCAAAACAAAACAAAAACAAAATAAAGCAAAAAAAATACTACTAGACAAACTAATACAACCTCACTGATATCAATAAAACAGAAGTTTAATGAATATTAAACATCTGACAGCTGAAACACAAGAAACTTGCCGTATGTGGGTGGTATAGATTACAGAACATGTGACTACTTTTTTATGCCAAACACTTGAAGCATCACAGAAAGAGGACAATATCGATTATTAAAACATTGTTCTCATAATCAATATTCAAAGTTTTATTGCGAAGGTGAACGACCAAACAGGAATGAGCAACAATATCATTTTACTGTCTGATGATGAGTTAAACATATTTTTAAGTGCCTCATGCAAGCCGACTCATTTCACTGTAGATAATCGTTGTCGTGCAGCGTTAAGAGACAAAAATCGCATGAGATATTTAGTTGGTCGGCTGCGTGGATAGAACTACTGCCTACTCTCCCAGAATCTTGTCAAGATTAGAACCATCGATCCTGATCAACCCAGTTACAATGTCGAAACTCACATTCACACATACACAGCATATATGCATTATTATACAGACACACACACACACATGCGCACATATACAAACATATACATATACATACATACACACATACATACATACATACATACATACATACATACATACATACATACATACATACATACATACATACATACATATAATACAACTCCTATATTCCAATGACCTCAGTTGGTCTTACTGCCTTTATAAAATCACGCGTTAATACACAAACATATATTTTATACATACATACATACATACATACATACATACATACATACATACATACATACATACATACATAATTATTGGGGCCCGGGATATGTAACACACTGCCTAAATAACAATCTTGAGAAAAGGCTTCTCAAAACCAGAAGGAGAATTCAAAGACTACAGATCCAATCAATCACTGGAACTGTAAAAATCTGTAAACTTTCCAGAAGTTATCATTCAAATATATATGAACATGTCTAGATATGCAACTATATGCATGAGAATAAATACATAAAACAAAGCATACAAATTTGTATATATACATACATACACACAAAAATACTCTGTTGTTGATGTTGAAATTCCAACGAAGGAGCTCTTTCTCTATTGTCAAGAAATCCTGAAATAAAACTGAATGACTTACATACATACATACATACATACATACATACATACATACATACATACATACATATCCAAGAATGAACCTACGGAGTTGGCAGAAAACTTTAGACCCATTGCTTACCCATACATTATGTGCAACCTGTACTGTAGCTGCCTTAACCAATTCCTCCGGGTCATTGTGATTCCAACAACATAGTGGATGATGAGCTAGTGAGTGGAAAGAAAGGAGTATGGGTATGTACCAAACAACATTAATAAAAAAAGCTGTACTGTTTGAAGTGAAAGAAAACCCTGTTGGAGCCTTGCAACAGTATGGCTTGATTATAAGAAGGTGTTGACTCTATTCTCCACTCAAGGCTGTTGAAGTGTCTACATTTTGGCTAAAGTGCATGCTACCTTTACAGCTGCTATTGCGAAGATCATAAAGACCTAAACAACAATTTTTACTCTTAGAACCGAGAGCAGAGCGATCGTCTGCAATGTTATAAATATTTAAAAGGGACTAGTCCAAGGAAATAGTCTCTCTTTGCAATTCTGTTCCTTTTGGCATTAAATCCATGATCATTCCTGCTACAAAAATCAAATGGCTACATGTTAGGGATAACCCATAATTTCTTTGTGGTTAACCTCAAGATTTATATTAACAATGCCAAAAAGCAACGGTACTTTCAGCTGACATAAGAATGGAATTTGGTCAAAAGAAATGTTCATATTTGATTGTTGAACGTGGAAAATCAATCCCTCGGACCCAAAACACGTGCGTCAATAATGTGACCATCTCTCCTGTCTCACACAAAGAATTCTGCAAGTACCTAGGCATTGATGAAATCATACGAAGGTACTTTGAATATAGATAGAGTGACCCAAAAAATATTATGCCAACTTAAAGAACCAGTGCTGATCCAAACATTTGGGAATTCTTGACTGGTCTGCAGAAGAAATCCGCTCCATAGACGTTAAAACCCGCAAGACTCTGGCATCAAGTGGAAATAATTACAGAAATAGTGATATCATCCGGATCTACCTAAGAAGAGGAAAAGGAGGCAGAGGCTTAAAACCAGTGCAGAGAGCTTTCGAATGTCGTATAGTATCTCTCAGGCAGCACTTGCTGCACAACAACAGCAACAGTAAATTGACAACAGGATATATACTTAGTGCTGAAAAGTGAAGAGAACAATATCCTAAGTGTCGGAAGTGAGATCCTCAGGAAGCACACTTTTCCTGATGATCTCCCATATAACCCAAAACCAACCGGACTAACATACCTCAGCGAAGACCACGTTGGGAAAAGCTCAGCATACTAAAAACTAGACTATGCAGAGGTATGCTTTCAGAAGGCTTGAGAATGACAGTAAATACCGTCAGTAATATCGACATGATACGAAGCCTCTTTTGGACTCGTAACCACTTGATCACATCGTATTTCGAAGTCTATGCATTTGCAATAGAAGAACAGGAAATTGCTAAATCTGCCTGGTAACGACGGTGGATTTCGTTGGAGTCCTGTAGAATAAAAAAAACCTGTCAAAGGAGGCGTGGCTGTGTGGTAAGAACTTTGCTTTCCGACTACAAGGTACCGAACTCAGTCCAACTGCGTGGCACATTGGGCAAGTGTCTTGTACTATAGTTTGGGTCGCCGACCAAAGCCTTGTGAGTGGATATGGCAGACGGAAACTGAAAGAAGCCCGTCGTATATATACATTCTTTATTTTCTCTCACTGTTTCTTTCTGTGGAAGAGCGTAGGCTCGAAACGTTAAAAGACTTTTTCACTTCTCAAGCGTTAAACTAATACATCTGTTTGTTGTCTACACCACCTGTCTTCGTCTTTTGTTTTTTTGTGAATTCTCCCTACACACACACACACACACACACACACACACACACACATATATATATATACTGCAAATTTAGGGTGAATACTTGATAAGTGTAAGCACCTGTATACGCCAGCTAGTGGCAGAGGTGAAAGGGATTATATCAAATAAAACCAAAAAGAGAACACAAAGGATGTCGCGGTACGCGTGTTTCAAGCTTTATAAACGATATGTACTTACATCAGCGTATAATAGATATAAAAGATGGTTTAAAGCTCTCTTCAGCCGCATGCATTGTTATTCCAAAGAGTTATATCACACTATAAAACTATTAAAAAATCACATTATAAAAAATATGAAAAGTACATGTAGTATTACCCATAATAATAGGTATATCATATCTCCCTGAGAAAGTGTATGTGTAAAATTTCATAACTAAATAGGAGTAATACTACAAGTACTTTTCATATTTTTTATAGGTGATGTAACTCTTTGGAATAACAATGCATGCGGCTGAAGAGAGCTTTAAACTATCTTTTATATCTATTATACACTGATGTAAGAACATGTCGTTTATAAAGCTTGAAACACGTGTACCGCGACATCCTTGTGTTCTGCTTTTGATTTTATTTGATTTATATATATATATTATATATATATATATAATATATATTATATATATATATATATATATATATTATATAATAATATAATATAAATTAGAGATAAAACCACTATTATGCAACTCATATATATATATATATATACTAATATAGAATGAAATTTTTTCAGAAAAAATTTCATCAAAAAGTGGTAGCATATTAAAATACCTTAAAGGTTAAAATTATAAACAACTTATAAACAAGGGCAAAAGAAAAATTATTTCCATCCCAATATGCTGATAACAGACTTTAAATCGTCAATTTCCACATATCATTATACACTATAAATGCACGTCGTGGTGAAATCGGGGAAACTAGCCAACAGAATTATTTTTAAAAAGTTCGTTATTTCTATATTGAATCAATTTCGGGATTAATCCTATGGATTTTTCCCTCTTCAGTTGATAACACGATAAGAAATATATGAAATACTTACACGCGGGCGTTACGCCAGAGTTTTCCTTCTGCTAAATACATAAATACATATACATACATATACACACCACACACACAACATACATACATACATACATACATACATACATACATACATACATACATACATACATACATACATACATACTATATATATATATAAACACACACACATATATGTGAATGTTTGCGTATATGTATATATGTATAATATATATAACATATATGTGTCTATACATAAAAATATACATATATGTGTCTATACGTATATACATACATACACCACACACACACATATATATATATATATATATATATATATATATATAATATTATAATTATTATCATAAAAAAATAAATAATAGGCACATAAAAATAAATATTATTATTATTATTATACACACGCACACACACACACACACATATATATATAATATATATATTCCCACCACAAAGCCCCTTCGAATGAGCAACACAGAATTCACGGCTCCATATTTAGAAATGACTAAACATGAACTACTATTGGAACTTACCATGTACAAGGAACTTTTTACCACTTCTATACACTGTTTTACTCGAATACTGTAACTGTAACTAGAATGTTTTATATTTTACTTCTACTTCATTCTCTTATTTCCCTCTATATCCCTATCTCCTACCTTTTTCACAAAAATTCCTTATTTCGAACTCAAACATTTACCTCTTTTAACCATCTTACATCGTCTCTGATGAAGGGATATCTATAAATCCCAGAAACAGCTGTAAACCATTATCTATATCTCTTTCCTTAAAATTTCCTGAAAATTCCTCACAGCCTTGGATTTGTTATCTCTTTTTGTCTAATATATATATATATATATAAGTACACACACACACACACACACGTATATATGGGGTAAGTTAGAAGAAAAAAGCGAAAATGCTCATTGAATATAAAAAAAAAATAATGAAGGATTTTTTATGAAAAGTAGCGCTAAATAAATACAATTAGATGAACTGGGGTAGAATTAAGAGGAAATAAATTCATTATTTTGAATTGTTGAAGAAATTCAAAGTCAAACCGGTCTCGTCATTGCTGTTCACTGGCTTTGAACAATTCAAAATAATGAATTTATTTCCTCTTAATTCTATCTCAATTCATCTATTTGCATTTATTTATCGCAACTTTTCATAAAAAATACCTCTATTAGTTTTTGATATTCATGTGCAATTTCGTTTTCTTCTTCTTACTTTCCCCATATCTTTTCCACGTGTAGTTTCTATTTTCTTTTTGAAACATATTTCTATTATATATATATTATATATATATATATATATATATATATATAATATATGTGTGGTGTGTGTGGTGTGTGTGTGTGTGTTGCGTATATATGTATATATACATATATATATATACACAAACGCACATGGAAAGTCAGAGAAAGAGTGAGAGAGAAGAGAAGAGAGAGAGGAAGAGAAAATTGACTGGACTCCCGTTTCCCGTTGGGTGAGTGGGAAGGTCTGAGTTTCCCAGCAACGGAGTTTTGTTTCGTTGGTTTTTTTTCTTTCCAGGTTATTTTGCATGCTTTTAACGAAGGCGACAGTGAAATCACGCGTAAGCGGCTCCCTTCATCAGAAAAGGAAAGATTTGGTTGCTATTTCTTGCACGTCTTGCTACCACATAACAGGTATTTCGGGTCGTTTATTGCAAATAGCAGTTTCGTGGTAGCAGGGCGTTCTAGAAATAGCAGCCAATTCTTTGGAAGTAGATACGTTGAATGCACTCGAAAAACCCATGGAAGAAAATTACTTCACACCGAGTTTACAAACGAGTCTTTTTCGAAATATTTATGCTACAAAAAATTTTTGTTATGGTATACAGTTGAAAATAATTTGAAAATCAATAAAATATTGTCTGTTTAAAGAAAGCTAAAATATAAATACTTATTGTACAAACAACTTACATTTTTGAAATCATATTAACTTAAAAATATTTCTATACGATTAAAGTTTTGTGTTTAACAAAAGTGAAAATAAAAATATTTACTGTAAAAAAACAAATCGTATTTTTTCGTTGTCAAGTCACTGTCTAATTGAAAGGTATGAGTTACTTTCCTTCCAGGATTAAGTTAATTTCGGAGACTTTTCCCATTATGCACCGTTTTGGGTATTTATACCCCCGAAAACCTTAAATATCTTCACAACCACTTATCCGATTTACGCGAAATTTGTTTCATTTCGTTCGTATTTACATTTCAGGGGAAACTTAATTCATAATATTTTCCCATTATGCGCCAGTGTGTCTGAGTAACATTGCAAGCAAGCAAGCAAGATTCAATTTGACTTTTAATGTATTATAGATAGATGTGTATACATAAAAAAATATATATCCACGGTAATTAAGAGATTGATTAACTACAGGGTGTTAAACTCCACAAGTTATTCCATTGCAGTAATCTAAGCGGCACAAAACTTGCTCGTATATACATAGGATTTTCTCGATGATTGGGTAAACATCACGCTTGAATAATTTTATTTTATATTTATTTAAAATCACTAAATGTATTTGAATTCCGTAATTATAACAATATTGATGTTTATTGCCGATGAAACAGCTGTTGAGCATAACCAAATAATAAACTGTATGTGAAGTTTATGCCTGTCTCGTTTATTCTGTTAACCTCTCTCTATGTATCTCTCTTTTCTCTCTCTCTCTTTTCTAGGTATGGGTATGTATATATTGTTGTGAATAGTTCAGGGACAGTACTTCTTGACCTACTTTGCTCGGTTTGTAGTCTGGAAGTCTACGGTTGTAAGTTATAGTCCTTTGTTCTGCCAGTTCTGGAAAAGAGTAACGACTTAGGAGTGACAGTTTGGCCCCTACGGTCAGGGAAAGTTCAGAAAACCACCCTTTAAAATGCGACGCGCTGTGAGCTTGTGGTCAGTCGGGAACAGAGTGAGTTGGCAACAGGTAGTTCTGCTAGAGACAGCAAAGGGGGAGACGAGGAAACGCAGAGAAAAGACAGACACACAGTCATGAGAGATGACAAGCGAGATAGTGACAGGACAGCGTGGATATATGTATCTCTCTAGATATATATTGTATATATAATATATATATATATTATATTATATATATATAGATACATATAGTTGGCAACAGGTAGTTCTGCTAGAGACAGCAAAGGGAGACGAAGGAAACGCAGAGAAAGACAGACACACAGTCATGAGAGATGACAAGCGAGATAGTGACAGGACAGCGTTGATATATGTATCTCTCTAGATATATATGTATATATATATATATATATATATATATATATATATATAGATACATATATTTTTTTTCTCTCCGTGTTTCTCTCCTTGTTTCTTTTCTGTGTATCTTTCTGTCGAAGAGCGTAGGCTCGAAACGTAAAAGATTTGTTTTATTTCTATTCCTGAGCGCCATACTAATACATTGTTTGTTTGTACTCCACCTGCCTTCGTCTTTGTTTATTTTCGTAACCTTCCCGTTATATGTATATGTATATGTATATGTATATATATATGTATATATTTATATATATACTTTGATACTTTGATAGGTTTCGGCCATTATTGGCCCAGGCCATGTCTAACTTAATAGCACCACCTATATATATATATATATATATATATATATATATATATATATATTATATATATATAATATATAATATATATATATATATAAGCATATAGTTCTATATATGTTCTTTAGATACCGGTAAAGAGCTGTGGATATTCCTGAAAATAATAAACAAATAAATAAATAAATAAAGTAGTTATTTTATCAATCCTTGAGAAATTAAACGCTAATTTTATGTTGGCATAAGAATCGTGATTATTTAACAGGTTATCAGCAGTTAGAAATAGTGTTTAGCGTTGCACCGTTTTGTAATTACATACTCACTTGGCACTCAAAACTTGTTCTATATTACAGGAACTTGCTCACTCAGTGAATGCAGGGAAGAACCGGAAACCATTCTTTACACTTTCGTTCACTAGCCGCTGTTTCCGGTCTGAATCAGTTTATGGTAGAGATGTCGATGTATATGAACCGGTTTAACTTTCAATTGAGTCAATTGTAAAGATCGTTCCGCTACATTCTCACGATAAGTATGGAAACTAGGGCAATGCTTCTATATTACCTGGTGATCCAGATGTATAATCGTATAGGGTAACAGTGAGAATGTTGACGATGCAGAAACATGCTTTCAACTTATCCTTTACAGAAGTATTTATTAGAAATTGGGAAACTTTTAAAACTTCATAATTTTTAGTACGGTTTTTAGAAAGAAATTATAAAATCTAACCACACCACCCTATAAAAATACTGAGGACGTGCAGAATTAACAAATGGATATTTTATATATATATATATATATATATATATATATATATATATATATATATATATATATATATATATTATATTATATATATTCAAATATTAATTATAATAATAATAAAGGGTAAAAATCATTAAGGATTTTTACCAGGTGGTCAGCGCGGAGATAAAACCTCATAAATATTTTATAATTATATACATAATTATAACAAGGGCTTGGCTTGTGCCTCACCACGCACTGAAAATTGACGTCAAAAGACACTATTACCATCATAAATTCTCCGAGAAAAACCCACTACATAATAGGCTAGCAGAAGAAAGAAAATGAAAAATATTAATTTCAAAGAAAAAAACTAATCTCCTTCAAAGCATGATCCCCTGACTTCATTGCACTTCATTAAGGCTCATAGAAGTACTCTAAAGCGAAGGTGTTCAAGACACTTGCCACAGCCTCCTTCAACTCGAGGACAAACTAGAAGTCACAGGGAGGAAGGTCTGCTCTTTAGGGAGAGTGAGGAACTCTCTCAAGTAGTTGCTTACCAGAATGGAATTGTAGACTGATGCATCGTCCTAATGTAGGCGTACCTACCCGAGTGGAAGAGTTCTGGCCTTTTGCGACGAAATCACTTCTTGAACTTACACAAAACGTCCACAAAGTATTCTTTGTTGATTGTCTGGCCGGAGGGAACTCAGTGTAAATCATGTCCTTGTTGTCGAAAAATGGGATCATAATGACCTTCCTGGTGAAGTTGTTTTGCTTGGCCTTTTGTTCCAACGAAACGCCGATGCTCATCTCATACAAGTTAATCCGTATGTAGCATAGAACATTTCATAAGTTTCTGTAGTGATTTTTCCCAGAACATTATTTTTAATCGGCAGGGGTTACGGAAAAGACTCAAGGCGGGAATTGGCATAGCAAATAGAATGCTTCATGATACTGTCACCCACTATCTTCACTCAATGGCCAAGGTCCAAAATTTCGCTGCATAGGTGTCACGCGCGTTAAATACAGTGCTTCTCTATTGTCGCCAATTTGTTCGCTCGGCACCAGGCTACTCACAGAGAGATTCCTTTATCGCATACACACTGGTGATGAAAAGTGGTATCTTTATATCGATACGAAGCAGAAGAAAGAATAGCCGAATCTTGACAAGCAAACAAAACCTCGAGCCAAAGTAGAGCTGCATCCACGCAAGAAAATTATCTGTGTTTGGCGGGATTGGAAGGGATAATCTGTTACGAAATGCCTGAAAACAATCGCACGTTCAATGCTAAGCTTTATGTTCAGCAAAAGCACAGAAAGTCTATGAGGTCAATTGCAAATGGAACAGTCAGAAATGTTGTCCACGAATCATCAGATATAAGTCTTATATGATGAGACGTCAATTTATCAGAAAAAGCAAAAGAAAAATCACTACATCAGATCTAAAAGGCTCTTACACAAACTGAAAAATGCAGCAGAAAATTTGATTTGGTTTTTCTCAAACGAGAATAACTTCGATTATGATCAAAAAGTTAATGGAAGAAATGACAGATGATTATGTGCAGACTCTTCTGAAGTTCCAAGTGTTATGCATACAGAATTTTCTGCAACTGTTATGGTTTTAGGTGTTGTCAGCAATGAAAGACATGTGATGCCTCCTTACTTCTTTCCCTTGGAGTTAACTCTGCCACCTACATTGAGGTCCTGAAAATAATTGTTAAGCCCTGGATAGACAGCGTATGCAATTGAAAAGCCATATGTGTTTCAGTAAGACTCTGCACTATCACACATGGCTCTAGTAACACAGGAATGGATGGCTGAAAATTTTCATGATCACATAGCCCCTAACATTTGGCCTCCTAATTTCCCAGTACTCAATCCGTTGGACGATTACATGTGCAGCGTTGTTGAGAGAGAGGTCAATGAAGACGCCCATAACAGCAAAGATTTTTTGAAAGCTGTCATAGTCAGAGTAATGTCCCAAATGAACCAGAACCACTTGATTCGAACATGTAGATGATTTAGATCTCATATAGAAGCTGAAGGTGGTTTTATTGAATAACATTAAAGAAAAGAAGATTTATTTTTATCCTCACAGCGTTTTTAATAAATAAAATTATCTGTTGTATATGTTTTTTTATAAACATAAATCTGTCCTCAAATATCTTACGCACCCTATAATATATATATATATATATATATATATATATATATATATATATATTATATATATATAATTAACACACACACACACACATACATGTATATGTATGTATGTATATATATGTGTATATATATATATATATATATATATATATATATATATTATATATATATGGTTATCCGTAATAATGAAGGGTGAAATTAATTAATTTGGAAAAATTATCAATTACACCAAGTAGTCTTCGGCATGTAAAAGCCTCATTCGAGGAAAATTTAAGTAATACTAAGCAATAAGGTTAGCAACGAGTTGCCTTACCACATACCGAATTTAGAAATAGCAGTCAAAGGGTTATAGCTATTTCTTCTACTAAAAAGGGAGATCTCAGTAAAAACAGCATTTGGAAGGCAGACACAAGGTAAGAGAGAATGAATTGACTGCAATCTATCATACATTTTTTTAGTTATCCACGGACGTACGTTTCGAAATCAAGTTTTAAGGAAAGCATAAGAATTAAATATTAAATATTAAATAATTCTATCTTACCGAAACTTCTTTTCTCTTCAGCGTAGAATACTATAATCATAAATGATTATATATTGAATTTTGAGATACCAGAAGGCACCAACTCAACTCAGTATCAGAGCGAGCTAGAATCCGCAACTGGTATCACCGAATTCAATTTGTGAATGAAACGATTGTGTCAACAGCCCCTTCCCACCCGCGTGTAGCCAAAACAAGATGCTGTGGTCATCTACTGAGATAAAATATGGTTATCCGTAATAATGAAGGGTGAAATTAATTAATTTGGAAAAATTATCAATTACACCAAATAAAAATAACTAAAAAAAATGTATGATAGATTGCAGTCAATTCATTCTCTCTTACCTGTTTGTGTCTGCCTTCCAAATGCTGTTTTTACTGAGATCTCCCTTTTTAGTAGAAGAAATAGCTATAACCCTTTGACTGCTATTTCTAAATTCGGTATGTGGTAAGGCAACTCGTTGCTAAACCCTTATTGCTTAGTATATTATATATATATATATATATTATATATATATATATATATATACTTGTATATGTATGCAGATGCATACATACTTTCACGCATATATATGTGTATATATATTTATGTATGTATGTATGCATATATGTATATATGTATGTAGTATACATACTCGAATACATATATTTAAAGAGACACGTATTAACACATACGCACACACAAACGCTTATGACAATATATGAAAATAAACATGAAATATGGAAAACGGGGAAAGTGTAGAAACCGTAGTAGTTGTAGTAGTAGTAGTAGTAGTAGCAGCAGCAGCAGCCGCCTCAGTAAGAGTAGTAGTAGTAGTAACAGTCGCTAAGGAACTACTCATTAATTATGAACAACTCATTTTAAACCAAACTCGTCTGTTTGTTAGGCGCACGCGGAACAGCATGCGTCCAAACAATTCATTCCTAATATGATCTTGCAGATTCGAACATAGATATGCTGATTGGTTTTGTTCATCGGAGGACATCTCTTTCTATTAGATGGTACTAGCAGTATCGCCCGGCGTTGCTCGGGTTTGTAAGGGAAATAACTATATAACCATTTTTAGAGATGTAAAGTATAATAGCCATCTCAATATGGCTAACCACAAAGGGGGAGGGTTACTGTAGCTTTTTACGTTCTGAGATTTAATAATAAATTTTTAGAGAGTTACTTCCCTTATATATGCCAAAAATGCATTAAAAATGGGAAAAATTGATGGTAATTTTTTTAAAAATCGTAGACTCATCGTAGACGCGTGCTAATAATCAGAAGGGCTCGATGTGAATCACGACTATAAGATACCCGGTTTTGGTTAAACTGCACCGCAAAATGTGGGAGTAGTTAGGAATCTAAATGTTTTATAATACGTGATTCATTAATGTAAAGGGACTTTGAGACACTGCGGTGTTTCGACCCTGTTGTGTGTCTCCTCAGTCTAATTCAGAAAGCCAGTTTTATCGTTGTTCTTCAATTCATTGTTGGATGGAAAAAGATATTGAATATTGTATAGTATAGACTAGAGCAATTTCTCAAGTGATAGTTGTTTAACCCCAGGCCAGCCCCGAACAGACAACTCTACCATCAAAATTGCTTCGACGTGGCCATCCTACCTCATCTTTTTATTTACCTAGGAATATATTATCCAATATGACACCTTACTTTTTAAGAGGGCAGAATGGGATTTAATGGGTATTTGACTGCTATTTTCAGCAGGTACTTTTGTTACGATTACTGTTACTACTATTTCAAACTGTTTTATGAAACAGAAATTCAGATGAGGATATACTAAGACTTACCAACATAGAGGCGCTGAAGTACAACATAGTTTAATACAATATATTATGAAAATGGCGAATTCTAAAGTCTTTAGGGCGTGAGATGCAATGTTCAATTCCTCCTGAGGTTCAAATTTGTCTTTCGTTCTTTCAGAGTCCCATAAATTAAGTTACCTGTTCAAAACGTGCTGTTGTTGTTGGTCTTCTTCTTCTTCTTCTTCTTCTTCTTCTTCTTCTTCTTCTTCTTCTTCTTCTTCTTCTTCTTCTTCTTCTTCTTCTTCTTCTTCTTCTTCTTCTTCTTCTTCTTCTTCTTCTTCTCTCTCTCTCTCTCTCCCCATCTCTCTCTCTCTGTTACTCTCAACCTCTGTCTCTCTTTGAATGTTCCAAGAAACGTAAGGAGTGATCAAACCTTTGAATTGAATTACAATAAGTTTATTGTAAATAGAAAAGGTAAGTGGCATTAGAACCCTACCACAAAAAACCCAACAATAAATAATGTTTTAGGAGTGGCTATGTGGTAAGTAGCTTGCTTACCAACCACATGGTTCCGGGTTCAGTCCCACTGCGTGGCACCTTGGCCAATTGTCTTCTACTATAGCCTCGGGCTGACCAAAGCCTTGTGAGTGGATTTTGTAGACGGAAACTGAAAGAAGCCCGTCGTATATATGCATATATGTATATGTATGTGTGTGCATATATTTGTATGTCTGTGTTTGTCCCCCCCCCAACATCGCTTAACAACCGATGCTGGTGTGTTTACGTCCCCGTAACTTAGCGGTTCGGCAAAAGTGACCGATTGAATAAGTACTTGGCTTACAAAGAATAAGTCCCGGGGTCGAGTTGCTCGACTAAAGGCGGTGCTCCAGCATGGCCGCAGTCAAATGACTGAAACAAGTAAAAGAGTAAAAGAGTAAATAACTAGCAATAAAAAAAGTAAGGGAGCGGTTATTAGCCCTGCAAGAAATAGCAGCAAAATCAATCTCCAATTCGATTCCCACTATCTTTAAAAAGGACACATTCAATGTTGTGGACTAGGTTGTATTAAGCCTGAAAAAAAAAAAATCTACTCTCAGCTTACGAGAGACCTCTACATGATCGCTCGACATATCATAAATAATAGCCTAATTCCCCCGTATATTACACTTTCCACGTCTTAAAAGGGGTGGTTACATTCAATAATACACTCCTACGTACATTGTATCCGGAAAATAGAGACTGGCTGGTCGAAGTAAGAATATTTTTGTTCTGAAGTCAACTGGATCAGAGCCGAACAGGGTAAACAGCTACATTGTATGTGTGTGTGTGTGTGTGTGTGTGTGTGTTTGTGTGTGTGTGTGTGTGTGTGTGTGTGTGTGTGTGTGTGTGTGTGTGTGTATGTGTGTTTGTGTGTGTGTGTGTTTATGTGTGCACGCTTATAAGTGTAAGTATTACATGTGGATAAAATAATGTAGATGCCTATGCATATGTGTATGAATGTGAGAATTTAAGTATAAATGAACATATACATACATAGGCGCAGGAGTGGCTGTGTGGTAAGTAGCTTGCTTACCAACCACATGGTTCCGGGTTCAGTCCACTGCATGACACCTTGGGCAAGTGGTTTTCACTTATAGCCTCGGGCCGACCAAAGCCTTGTGAGTGGATTTGGTAGACAGAAACTGAAAGAAGCCCGTCGTATATATGTATATATTATATAATATATATATATATATGCGTGTGTGTTTGGTGAGTGTGTTTGACCCTAGCATTGCTTGACAACGATTGTTGGTGTGTTTATGTCGCCGTTACTTAGCGGTTCGGCAAAAGAGACCGATAGAATAAGTACTGGGCTTACAAGTCCCGGGGTCGAGTTGCTCGATTAAAGGCGGTGCTCCAGCATGGCCGCAGTCAAATGACTGAAACAAGTAAAAGAGTAATATATACATACATGTATTTGTATTTGTGAGTGTGTGTGTGTGTGCGCGGCTGAAAAACAATCGAAAGATACTCAACACTGTTCGTTGGAGTTTTAAATATTTTAATAATCACTTGAATCAGCTTTATATATATATGAGTGCAAATGTACGTATGGATAAAAGTACGAATAATATATATATATATATATATAATATATATATTATAATGATACACACATATATATATACATATATAATATATAATACCTATATATATATAATATCATCATATATATAATATAATCGCCATGATAGATCGTTAGCCCTACACACATTTTTTCTCTCCTTTTTTTCTGTAGAAGAGCGTAGGCTCGAAACGTAAAAGACTTTTTATTCCTGAGCGTCTGATGCCGGGGCTGAAGTCTGCTCCGGTATCTCATCAGTTATAAAGACAAACCGTTTGTCTAAATAACTGATACTGATGTCATGCCGGAGCAGACTTCAGCCCCGGTATCCGAAACTCTGAGTTTTGTTATGACAACCAACTAATTGTCACATATTATATTTATAAATTCCTCTATTTTACATAATATCGAGGTCTCATTCCTTCTTTTGTTGTCATATTATTATTATTATATTAAATAAATAAAAAATATATATAATATATATAATATATAATATCTATTATATAAAATCCGTTCTGTCTGTGTGTGAGTGTCTTCTAGGATCTCGGGCATCCTCTATCCGATTGCGCTCAAATTTGATATGTAGATACCGACGGTATCTACGTGCATTTGTACGCACAAGTACATCAGCTGTTGCGATCGATACTACGCGTAGTGAATCCTGATTGAGAAGACTCATGATCAAAGACATACCAGCCATGACCACTCCTTTACCTTAGGGCTGTGTAAAGACTATATCATCTAATGTAGCTTCTTATTTAACATGGTAAGGAATGATCTAGGAGAAATTTAGCTACCATTTCTAGCGTGTTAAGCGATCATGTCTTGGCTCCTTATATTGACATTACTTGTGGTAGTAACAAAACAGTGTAATGAACTCATCAATAGATATGTCATTTATCAATTTTCTCCAGCGACTTAATGGTTCTTGTGTTTTAACAACTGCTGGCTAAAACGCTTGGTTAACAGAGCTAATACTAAAGATTGCCTTAAAAACAAGCTCAATCATGAATTGGGGTGCAAAAATAATCAATGAAAAATACATTTTTTTTCACTAATCGAGTATGTTATTATTTAATTATGACGATATTGTGTATGTATGTATGTATGTATGTATGTATATGTGTGAGCGTGTATATGTTTATATATATTTCTTCTGTATGTCATTTTTGTTTCTTAAAAGTTTTCCATCTAGGGCGGAAGTAACACGCATATACACGCAAGCGCATGCAGGCATGCACACACACAAAGCATAATAATGACTCGATAAGAGGCCTTTTTTCTGCACAAAGAACTTTAAACGCATAACCTTTATAAATAATGCAATTTGAACGGAGAAATTGTGACAAAATTGTATTGTTTACCATAATGTCTTTATTATTCATAATTTGAAAAATAGATTAAAAGTTTCCTTTTTTAAAAACAAGAACTAGGTACGTCTTGAAAAATATGCACAACAGTATTCCACCGCCACAAACAAATTCTGATTGAAAATGCCCAACTAACAATATTTTAAGGATCTTAGTATTGATATTTTCTGGGACAGACGTCTATTTTTGTAAATATTCGAAAATTGCTTTTAACCCTTTTGTTATTATATTTATGTTGAAATACACTGCGATTATTTCCATTAACTTTAAAGATATAGAGTAATCCGGTGTTTGAAAAATAAGGTTTTGATGGAAGGTTTTAATTTATATCGCTTTAAAACAGTGAATTTGTATCATTGACTCAGAAGCAGTCTCAGGCGAATCATCTAAAGCAGTGGTTCTTAACCTTTTTACTACCACGCCTCCCTTAGGAATTTGTTCTTCTCTCTACACCCCCTTGCATCTCTGAATAAAATTCAATCCCAGATTTTAAATAAAATCTAAAATATGTTTTTAGTCTTTTTATTGAATATGAATTAGTCACATTCTACAAAATATGTATAATTTTATATGTAATCACATTATACAAAAAAGCGAGACACTTGACACTGCTTCTTAGCAAAAAATAGCTTTTTTTATTGAATATAAATTAGTCACATTATTAGTGAGATACTTGAAACTGCTTCTTAGCTACAAGATCTTGAATGCATGGTTGGATGCCAGAGAGCGCACAACGTAAGTCCTTTTCAGCATTCAATCTATTTCTGTATTTGGTCTTGACAGCAAAGAGCGTGGAAAATGCAGCTTCACAAAGATACGTGGATCTAAACAGATAAAATCCGAAGAGCCTGATGTGAGATCAGAGGATAAACAGCAAGGTACTTGATCCAAAACGTTTCAAGATCCAGTTCTTTGAAGTCTTCCTCAGCTGGGAAGTTGAACTTCAGCTCAAGAAACTCCTCTTGCACTTCATCCAAAACTGTCACTTCACACTGAAATGGGTTCCTGTATCAGCTTTTCATCTGTATCTGGGAAGTATCCGATGAATTCTGTTTTCAAGCGAATTAGATGAGTGATTATTTGTTTCTTTAACTCAGAATCAAGTTTACCGTGAATGAGAGCAGAATCCAAGTAACTAAAACTGGCTGTATTCTCCTGCTCGATTCGACATTTCTAGAGGTCGAGTTTGCCCATGAATGTTCGAATAGTGTCATGGTGCGTGAGAATGTTGATGTTTTCCCCTTGTAGTTTAAGGTCGAGAGCATTCAACGCTTCGAAGATGTCCACCAGTTAAGCTAGAGATAGTCGAAAGCCTTCAGACTGGGACTTGTCATGGAGATCTGCCTTCTGTTGTAAATCTAGAAATATTGCTACTTCTCGCAGTTCATAAAGCCGTCCAAGTATGTCCCTCTTTGATAGCCATTGTACGTTCATGTGAACAAGTAATGCTTCATGTTCGAATTCCATATCTTTACACAACAGTTTGAAAAAATGACTGTTTAAGTCTCCACCTTTAACAAAGTCAACAACATTTCTCAGGACATTTCTCATTTCAGTGGGTAAGGTTCTGGATGCTAAGGCTTCACGATGAAATATGCAGTGTGTACCTAGAACAGATCGATTTTTTTCCTTTCATCCTAGTAATGAATCCAGGCTGCAGAGCAAGCACGGCTGGAGCTCCATCAGTGTACACCCCTACCAGCGAAAATTGGATTTCCTGAAAGAAGTTTGATACATCACGAAAAATAAGCTGCTGCTGTTGTACAATTATCGATAGAGTGACAGAACAATATTTCCTCTTTTACACAGTTGCCTGACAAAAAACGAACATATACCGGTAGCTGAGAACAATGAGCGATTTCAGTCGTTTCGTCACACTGGATAGCAAAAACAGGAAAATCTCTTACTTAGTCGAAAATTTGATCTTTGGTGTCTTGAGACAAATCGTCGATCCTTCTCTTGACTGTATCGTTTGATAGTGAAATCTGGGTAAGCTTGTTTGCACTGTCTTTCCGCAGGACGAGTTCTGCTGCATGGAGTAGACTTGGTTTTATGACTGACTCTCCGATGTTATGGCTCTTCTTGTTCTTTGCAATCAACACGGCGATTTCATAAGAAACCTCAAAAACCATTGAAATTTGTTGCCGAAATACCCCACTACCATCCAACTTAGCTTGCTTCAAGGAATGTCTTTTTATTTCAAAGAATCCCTTGGGCTTAGCTGCAAGAGCAGGATGTATTATCCTCAAGTGGCATTCCAAGCGTGAGGGTCGCATTCCATCATTGCTCAAAGTTTTATAACGCATCGCACACTGGGGGACTTCTGTGTCACTCTTTTGGAATCCAAATCGAATATATTCGTCAAAACATTTCCGTTTCTTTGCGCTCATTGCGAATTATTTGATGTGCAGTGGACAACACAAATATGTGAACAAAAGGTAAGGTACGTGTAAGGTAATGTCAAGACCCAAGTTAGAACGCTTGGAGTAAAAAGTTCTGAAAAAAATTAAAACAAAAAAATTTGGAATAAAAGTTAAATTAAAAGAAAATTTATACGAAGAATTTGTATAATAAAATATTGTATTTATTTGTACGATAATATAAAAATAAATGTTTCTTTAAGAAAGAAAAGATTTTGACTAAACCCTTCAAGGCTGTGTCTCTGCATGACTGCAGTCCAATGATTGGAGCATGCGGTGTTTATATATAATACAACTTCTTTCATCTTTTATCTTTTTTCTTGTTTCAGTCATTAGACTGAAACACGACTTTCAAGAATTTTAGTCGAATAAATCGACCCCAGTTTCAATATTTTTAAAGCCTGGTACTTATTCTATAGGTCACTTTTTGCTAAACCGCTAAATTACGGGGATGTAAATATTCCAACATCGGTTGTCAGCGGTTGTTGGAAAAACCCACACACACACACACAAAACAAACAAAAACACACACACACACCACCACACACACACACACCACACACACACACAAACACACACACACACACACACACAACACACACACACACACACCACACACACACACAGAGGGTAAAGGGTAATAAAAAAAGACAGGTTTCTTTCAGTTTCCGTCAACCAAATCCACTCACAAGGCTTTGGTCGGCCCGAAGCTATAGTAGAATATACTTGCCCAATGTGTCAGGCAATAGGATTGAACCCAAGACCATGTGATTGGGAATCAAATTTCTTACTACACAGCCACGCCTGGATGGAAGGTTCCAATTTAGATCACTTAAAAACTGGGAATTTCTATTCTAGCAGGAAAGGCGGTCTCAAGCGGGTTGATATCAAACGGATGTGATTATATATCACTCAAGCTATAGAAATTATAAGTAGGCACATTCCTTAGATACTATGAGCTTGTTTTTTAAAATTTCACAGCCAGGTCGGTGTAATTTTTTATTTTTCTTCTTAGCTTTACAGTATTGTAAGCATTTGGCATTGCTACGTCAATTATTTGTAGACTATTGGGAATTTTTCTAACGGAAAATGGTGCCAGATTTTTATACACTATCTGCAGTTAAGCCCATCATGTCTCTTTTCTCTGTCAGTCATTGCCCACAATAATGATCGAATGTACCGTTTTTTCTTTTTTTTTTTAGGATGGCAGAATACGATGAGGGAGTACTAGCTGTTACTGCTTGGTCGAATGACCACAAAGTCTTCCTTGTTGGATCGACTGAAAACCTGTCATTGTTCCTGAGGTCACGGCTCGTGTTGTTGTTTAGGCAAGGTCAAACCTGCCTGAGAAAGGCCTATGACAAAAGATATTTCTGCTTTGACAATCCTGTTTATATAACTTGGACAGATGTTTTCAGTTACACTGACGTGGAACATTTTTGTGCCGCATATATTCCACGGTATGATTCGATTTTTTAAGGTGAGCTGGAAAACATCTGGACATTTAGAAAACTTGAGTATTTTTAATACACTGCATCTGTGTATCTTTAATTCTTTGAAACAAAGTACAATGTATGAGTACATCTCTGTTTATAACAATTTTAAAACACATTAAAAATGGCTAAAATAAAACTGATAGTAACACTTTTACCTTAACACTGTTAGCGTCTTATTCAGTGAGCCGTAAATAAAGAAGATTGAAAATGGCTATTGAATCCTTCCGATATAAGACGGATGGATGTAATTTGAGGGAATCCTGGCTATTATTTCTCGTAGATCGATCGACCAGCTAGAGACACTCGCTCGCACGCAGTAACACCAGCAATATTCAGGTCAATTTAGTTGACTATAAATGTTCTCTATATATCAAAACAGAACAACTGAAAATAACAAAACAAAACTACCATCTTCCCCAAAATATCGGCCTTGTCCTCAGTTTAAAAGAAACTGATGTTTTAGGAGCGGACTTAATATATTTCCACTGTGCATACAATACTCCAAGCGGCTAGCATTTCGTTATAATCTTTCTAACAACACTATCAAACTATTCAGACTTTTAATCTCCCAACTTAACTTTTAATTCAACGATAATTTATTGCCCATTCTTCAACTTAAGCCCTTCTCTTTCCTGATTAAATCGAATAAATAATGGTATTTACATAGTTTTTGGTCACTTCCATTGTTTGCTTCGGCACATATTTTCGAATAGTGTACATTGCGTGACACTTTGGGCAAGTATCTTCTACTATAGTCTACAGCGGAAAATACCTTGTGAGTGAATCTGGTAAACGGAAACTGTGAGGAAGCCCGTCGTGTATATATATATATATATTATACATATGGCAATCTTTCGATATAAGTCGCATATCGGTCAAAATCAACAGCTGATTAATATCTAATTGCGCACGCACACACACATACACATACAACGATACACGCAAATTTAGCTTTATGCCGACTAGAAGCAGAAATAGCTCTTCTGCAATCACGAAAAATACGACACAAAGAGAAAGTAGAAAATATTGACGCAGTTATGTTTGCTGAGATTGCTGAGCGGAGTGACAATCAATGTCATGAAAAGCTCCAAAAACTATGGAAAGAAGACACAAAGCGGGAAGAAGAAAAATCCATAAAAATGTGGGAAACACAAGAGTGGTCCACTAACTATGAAAAAACTATGGAGACAAATCCATTATGAAAACGAAACCATCACAACAAAAAATACGAGGAAATCGAAAACAAACATAAACACAAATCCCAGATGCGGAAATGACCTCCCTCTCACCCCAAGTACAGACTAGAAACCCATATTCTACAATACATAACACTGCAAATAGCCAACGCATGAAATATAGGAGACAACCATCAACCCTTAAGTTCAAACACCATAGATGGATAAATAAAAAGGAAAATAGGCATGAAAGACAAATAACATACAGACAACCACCAACCCATAATTTCAAACACCATAGATGGATAAGTATAAAGGAAAAAAGATATGAAAGACAAATTACATACAAACAACCACCAACTCGTAATAACATGTACCCTAGACTGATGAATACATGGGAAGAAAGACAAATAAAATACGAACGGTACAGTTACTGTAATAGGAATAATAATCATCATGATAACTCAAGCAACCCACGATTTACGACCAAAAATCTCATATGTGGGAAAAAGCATGGAAGATGGGAAGAAAACAAAATCTATAACCAACGGAATTCGTATAAAAGACATGAACCATCCTCCCGTCTACATGAGAACCAGGACACCGAAATAAGAAAATGGAGACACGGTAACACAATTCCTTTTTTAGGGAGAAAGAACCAAAATCACGCACCGGACCCGATAAAACACAAAATTTAAATGAACTCACAGAACATTTAGACCCGAAGATCATAAATTTGTCAAATAGAAACCTCAATAAGAATGAGATGAACCTCCTATTAAAAGGTTTCAAGTTTACCCTGACACCCACCCCTAATCTCGTTGAACTGAAATCTGATATTGAACACTTCAAACGCCACCTCCGACTTACAGAATTCTTCAGCAGTAAGGATTTAAATGATGAATCAATAATCAGAAATAAATCTCACTTCACCTCCTACAAGGGAAAGGACAAATATTTAGACGCGTATAAAGACACGATTTCAAAATTTCCCCAAAATACCCACAGTTGCAAACAAAACCTTTGTGAAGAAGAAAAGGAAGCTTTACAAACACCGAAGAATGGCAACTCAGTCATCCTAAAAGAAGCCGATAAGGGAGGGGCGATAGTAATCATGGACAAGGACTATTATAAAGATAAAATATTGGAAATGTTAACAAACCAAACCTGTTACAAGGAAGAACTAAGACACTCAGGAAAAAACAATAATGAATAAAATCAGAAGACTAATCAATGAATTCAAAGATTCCGTCACAGAAAAGGAGAAAGATTATATATGCAATTCTGTAATCAAAGAGAGCAATTTCTACGGATTATCCAAAATCCACAAAAGCTTCGAAATACGAATGCCATAAATAAACAGAAGAACCAGTACGTATAAATACTAAGGCCTGCTGACCTCAAACTAAGATCAATAGTTGCTGGACCTCAAGCACCAACACAACAACTAAGTCATTTTTTAGATATACTCCTTAAACCTTTGTGCCCTTTAATACCCAGTTATGTACGGGATGGCATAGATTTCATCCAACATATCACTCCCACTGTTGCAGAAGGTACTGTGCTTAGAAGTTTTGATGTCACCAATCTCTATACTAATATACCTCACACCTTTGGCCTAGAAGCAATCAAAAACTGGGTAGAGAAACATAGAGGACGGATGAATGAATGCTTCAAGACTGACTTCATCACCAAGGCCACACACCTAGTACTAGAAGAAAATACCTTTAGATTCGACAATAAAACATATCGACAGTTAAATGGCATGGCTATGGGTACGCGGTTTGCGCCTCGTTTGGAAGAAAAACTTTATGAGGAAGTAGAAAAAAGTTTTGATTAGGAGTACAGGAGTACAATGAGACTCATTGTGTTCAACGTTTTTTGATGTCCTATACCCATATATGCATGCATATATACATATATATGTAGGTATGTACATATATGTATGTATGTATGCATATATATATATATATATATATATATATATATATATATATATATATATATATATATATATATATATATATATATATATATACGTTCATGTACTCGCTCGCACGCGTCTTTGTGTGTTGTGTTTTGTTCCTCCACCGCTTGGTACCCAGTGTTGTTTGTTTAAAATGACCGATAGAATAAGAACCGCGTTTAAAAAATATGTAGAGTCGATTTGTTCGACTAAACCGTTCAAGGAAGTGCTCCAGCATGGCCGTAACCCAATAACTAAAATAAATAAAACACGATAGATCGCTGCTTTTGTAAAGAGCAGCAGATGTGTGAATCCTTTGGGGTACTCTATGAGGACTAGTCCAGAGCTTGTTAGGTAAGCTGGATTTCGGCGCCGTGGCAAGCTGAAGTTGAATACTGCATATGTGGAAATGAAATGTCATATAAGTGCAGGCACGGGTGTCTGGTTCAGAAGTTCTCTTTCGAACCACGTGATTTCGGGTTCAGTCACACAATATCATGAGCAAATGTCTTCAACCCGGTTTGCTCAATACTATCTGAATGGATTTGATAGAAAGGAAAATGAGCAGAAACTCGCTGTATGTGTGTGTATGAATTGTGTGTGTGTAAGTGTATGAGTGTGTGTAGGTGAATGTAAGTGTGTGTGTATGTGTGTTTGTGTGTGTGTGTGTGTGTAAGTGTATGTGTGTATAGGTGAATGTGTGTATAGGTGAATGTGTGTGTGTTTATCTCTCACAACTTAACAACCGGTGTAGATTTATTTACGTCCCCGTATTGAAGCGGTTCGGCAAAAAACAAACAACAAAAGGCAAAAACAAAACAGAAAACAATGCAATACGATAAGGGTCACACTTGGAGTAAATACTAGGGGTGACTTGGTCAACTAGTCGGTGATCCAGCATGGCCTCAGCTAAATGACAGCGATTTTTTTTTATAGAATAAAAGAATGCAGTCGTTTTAGATGTAAGGATAAAATATTTTATTCTTTTATCTCTTACTTGTTTCAATCATTATTTCGCGGCCATGCTGGGGCACCGCATTGAAGAAGGTTTAGTCGAATGAATCGACCCCTAGTACCGTAAATCTTCGTGTATAGTCCGCCCTTGAGTATAATACGCAGATGATTTTTAGGGGGCTGTACCCCTGAAAAACCTAAACCTTGTGTATAATATGCACCCCTTCTCTAACTTGAGTCACGGAGGTCTATATAACGTCCTTGGTTTGTAAAAATGCATACGGTAACGTCCTTTATTATTATTGTATATATAACATAATGCAAATGTGTAGCTTTTTTGTGCATTTTGTTTGCAGAAAATAAAGAAGTAACAGTAATAACGTTTAATAAATGTTGCTTACTGCAAGTTATGGATGATTCTTTTTGATTCTTATGGATGATTCTTTTTGAAACAAGTAGGAGATAAAAGATAAAAGAAGCCGACATATATATGTGCAACTGCATGGTGAATATTGACCAACAGAAGCCATAAAGCTACTATGACTAGAAACTTCAATCAATGTGAAAACATTTGCAAGAGAGAGCAACCAAAGTTCCTTCAAATCACGTATTACCGACTTGAGCAATAGCTTAGCAAGAGTTCTTAGTACCGGGAAGAAAGCAAAAAAGGAAAATCGGAAACTTTTGGCACCCTCCACCTTAATAAATAGTTATGAAAATATCAGTCTGAAGAAAATTTTGGGTTTGTTCACACAGTTTGGAAAAAAACTACCTCGACGCCTACCTCTTTGCTACGCCCCTAGTCTTGGAAAAGGAAAGAAATCATGAGATGATGTAGTCCTACATAACAATAACTAACAGTATGGTTACGACTGGAAATTAAGCTGGGCTGACCTGGGTAAGAATCAGTCATCCCCCCCACCACAAAAATCTACCTATATAGATCGCAATAACGCACTACTCTGCTATATCTTCTGCTGCTGTTACAAGAGATTCTGTTCATCTTCAAACTGTGCGCTACGAGGATACTTACCACCAAATGCCCCATTCATCTTTTCTTCCTCTCATCATCCCTACAGTATTTCAGTCGCTTATTTAAAAATAATTATCAGTCTATTCCTTTGGACAAAATAATCATTACAGTATGATTCATAGTTTCCATTCTATTTACTGTATTTTCCGGCATACAAGTTGAATTTTTCAGACCAAAATTTACAGCGAAAAAAGATACATCAACAAACACACCAAGACGACTTTGGAGGACCAAAACTTCTATGTGAAATACAGCAGGATTTTGAAAGATAGGGACATTGTTTGAATGTTTACGCTTCATATTTATATCATACTAGCAGTATCGCCCGGCGTTGCTCAGGTTTGTAAGGGAAATAACTATAAAGCATTTTTAGAGAGTTATAGCAAAAAAATGGAAAAAATGATAGTAAATTTTTTTTTGAGAGTTAAAAAAGGTGGAGTTGCGTCCCCTAGACAGTTTGTGGTTTGTGTTTCTGATTCTCGACCCCATGTCGAATTTATCGATTTTTTTCAGAACTGGGGGGAACTTTTCAAAATTTTCTCTGCGTTAGTTTTGAATTATGACATTGGGCTATGTGTGTGTCAAGTTTCATCAGAATCGGTTGAAAGCCGTGGTCAGGGTGAGGGTACAAGCAAACAGACACACAGAAACACGCACAGACAAACTGCCGTTTATATATAGAGAGATACTAGGTTGGCTTGAATTGTATGCCGGAAAATGTGGTAAAAAGAATTCCCTGTCGAGTTTTTTTATAGCACAAAGAAGTCCTGTCAACTATTTTCTTTTGAATAGTGATAGTTATTCCACAAGGAATGACTTAAAAGAACTCTACAAAATTAATTTCAAATCCTTATTAAAACTGGAAAATGAATTACCAATATGCTAAACAGTGGTTTCAAATCTTGGTACAATACCAACAATCTTAGTATTCAACTTGTACTTATAATATCGATTCCAAAAAATGCAAGTCGAAGTCGACCTCGAAGGAATTTAAACTCAGAACGTAAACAGTCGAAAGAAATTCCGCTAAGGATTTTGCCCGACGCGCTTGTACATATGATTCATACAATTTTTTTCAACCCTGAGTCATTGTAGAAGAGATTATTTTCCCCTCCAAAATGCTAAGTTAATGTTAATTAGTTATAATATAGTTGTGACTATTATGTTTTCAACTTGTACACACTCCGATTCATGATTAATATCACAAGGCAAGCATTGCGGCTGACAGAAATTTGTTCAAATTATATGGCGTGTTGAAAGTTTTCGCTTTGTGGTTTAATTGCTTATTGTTTTCAAATATTTTACCTCCAGAAACTATTTCAGGCGAGCTGTTTCAGATCCCACCTCCTGATATGGAGGGTAAGTTGATGCTTCAAAGAATTCATATGACCCCGCCCCCCCTTGGTTTGTATTCGTGAGAGATTGTGCTGATGTCTAACAAGTACTATTCGGGACAAACAGGCATGAACGCACAGTGTGTACGGGAAGGTTGGGTTGTCGTGGTTAGTTGTAGTTTCCTTGTTTTACTTCCATTTACTTTTCTTTGCAAGGATGGTCCTGTTGGTGTCTTCAAAGGGGCGTGGCTTACAGTCAGGGTGTTGTACGCCGGATCGTGGTTTTGATTTCCAGATCGGCGTTCTTTTATGTTGTTGAGCCAAAAAAAAAAAAAAAAAGGAGAAGAAGACTCATTTTCTCGTTGTTCCAATTTACTGAGCTGCAAAGGAGTATTCCTGAGATAGACTGGCATTCTGTTTTGGTGGAATGTTGTGCCTGCTCGTCTACCCGGTTGGGTAGCATCATTCAAAAGCTACAACAATGCGAGTTGGTGCATTGTTGCTAGTAGTCTATAACAGCATCCAGTAGTCGGACAATGATATATATATATATAAATTAGAGAATTGCGTAATTGAATTGCATAATAGTGATTTTTTCTCTAATTTATGTATTATATATTTATATTGTGAAATTTGATTTAATACTAAATTGAATTTTTCCCTGTAAGTTTGGAGTTATACTCCCTATTATTATTATTATTATTATTATTATTATTATTATTATTATTATTATTATTATTATTATTATTATTATTATTATTATTATTATTATTATTATTATTATTATTATTATTATTTTATATATATATATATATATATATATATATATATATACATACACACACACACATACTATCTATCTATCCGCTCAGTCGAAGTCGACTCTCGGTTACTCGATGGATCAGTGTCCTCCAGCCAGTACTACCCTGGGTCGCTTCTTTCAGATTGGCTATGGTCATTCCCGGGTCACGCTTGATGGTGTCAAGCCAGCGGGTTCTTGGTCGTCCTCTTCCTCTCTTGCCACTGACCATTCCGAGCATGATGTCCTTCTCCAGGGATTTTCTCAGCATGATATGACCAAAATATGTCAATCTATACACACACACATGCATATATAATTGCATCTCTCTCTCTCTCTCTCTCTCTCTCTCTCTCTATCTATCTATCTATCTATCTATCTATCTATCTATCTATCTATCCGTCTATATATGAGTTAGAGGTTGAGAAACCAACTAAGGGATAGTACCTATCCAATATACTGCTGGTAGTGTACCCAATTATTCATACCCAAGTGCTAGTTATTGCGTGGCAATTTCGCAAATGAGTATTATAAATGGGTGGTGGTAAAAAGTGGTTTATCCTTGATTTATACGGCAAATAAGAAAGTGAAGAGGATATAAAATCGACAGACACCAGGTGGTAAACATTCCAGTATGTCTATTTATTCAAATGTATTGGATGAATGTACATTTGAATAAATAGACATACAAGAATGTTTACCAGCTGGTGTCTGTCTCGATTTTATATCTTCTCCACCACTTTCGTATTTGTTATATATATATATATATATATATATATAGTAAATCCATATAATAAGAACAAACACAAAACACAACGCGAGGACGTGGTACATGTAAAGTATTATATAGCTACATATAGATACAGAAGCATATGTATACATATATATGCACATATATGTATATATAGACACATGTGTATACATATGTATATATGTGTGTATGTGTATGTGCGTCTGAATGTGCTTATATATGTATTTGTGTGTATGTACGTATATCTATCTATCTATCTATCTATCTATCTATCTATCTATCTATCTATCTATCTATCTATCTATCTATCTATCTATCTATCTATCTATCTATCTATATATATATAGTAAATATATATATGTATATATGTATATATATGTGTGTCTGTGTTTGTACCCCCACCATCCGATGTTGCTGTGTCAACATCCCCGTAACGTAGCCATTTGGCAAAACACACCAATAGAATAAGTAGTAGGCTTGCAAAGAATAAATACTGGGGTCCATTTCTTCGACTTAAAGCGGTGCTCCAGCATAGCCACAGCCACATAACCGAAACAAGTAAAACAATTAAAAACTATGCCATTTTATCCCGAGCAACGCCGGGTATCTCTGTTAGTATTTATTAAAGTTAGATTAGGCTGGTTCATGGGATTAGCTTAGATTTCCCATTCATAAAGGCTCTTAGCTTTATGATGTATATTCAGATCCCCAAACCTGTTACCTTAAGGCCTCTCTGGCGAATTGCCCTTCTAGAATATGCAGAAAGAAAGACCACGTTACTCAATGTCAACAAAGGAGATTATCTCCCCTTGGCTATCAATCGCCGGTGACCCTGCCATCCTGTGGGTTTCAATAGGCCAGAAGGAATTTCCTGAAATGTAAGCAAGGTCCGAAGACCTCCGGAGTTAAGGATGGTAGCTGATACTGTGTGTGGAATTCCGCCGTCTATCAGCTGCCATACATGGCTGGCTAATGACGTGGCGTATATCCTTTCCGGAGGCGTTGTTTGAACGAGTTCCCGTAGCAGCGATGTATATCCGTGGTCGGGTATTGGTAGTGCTGTGTCTGTTGTTGTTGACGTTGCTGCCACCGCTGTCGTTGGAACTGGCGCTGTTGGTGTTGGCATCATTGGAGGTGACGATGGTGTTGGTGCTGCCACTGCCGGTGTTGCTAAAAGTGCTGTTGTTATTATTATGGCCATCGTCATTGAGGGAAGTTCTGTCATTGCTGTTACAGATGTCATTGGCGATGGCTCAGCAGCTATTTCCGTTGCTGTCGTTGCGGTTATTGTTGTTATCATTGGCGATAGCACTGCCACTGCTGCTATTGTAACTGTCGAATCTGCTACTGTTGCCGTTAGGGAAGCTCTGTTGATGTTGCTGCTGTCGTTACGAATATTACCATTGCTGTCGTAGATGTTATTGTTATCGCTGTCAATGGTGCTGTTGGTTCTGTTCGCGCTTATTCTGCTGCTGCTACTGGTGCTGACATCCCTGCTGCTGTCGTAGCCCTTAGGAGAGCTGCTGATGTTGCTGCTGCTGTTAGGGTCGGCCAGTACCTCAGCTTCATAGATGACTCCATTGGTTTCGCAGTGACCCCTCACTGGGCATCTGCTGCGGTTCCTGCACGAGCATCTTGCCTCAGCTCGTAGTCTGGGGGTGCTAACTAGATTGCTCTTAAACTGGGAGCACAGCTCAAAGAGACCCTAAAGTTGTGCCTATTGAAAATGCGTCCATACCTATATGAACTTGTGAGATGTTTATTCATCAACTTTAGGAATATCTTAACCACATACGTTTTTACGGTAAGAAAGAGGTGAGTGGGTAAACCAAATGCTATTTTGCAGCGCTTCCTTCTATGGATGCTGGGATCCGGCATGTAGGAAATGCGGTTTCTAAATCCCCTAGCAGCTTGGGTCTCGTTATAATAGGGGGCTGCTGTATCAAAAAATCTCTTGGCTGGAGGGAAGGTTCGGGATCTTCTTACTAACATCCTTCACCAACACCGGCAGTGGCGGTACCTACACCATCGCCACCTCGAATGACTCCAACAGTAACAGCGCCAGCATCAACAGCGCCAACACCAACAGCGCCAACACCAACAGCACCATCACCAACAGTGCCAGTTCCAGCAACAGCGGCGGCAGCAACGTCAACATCAACAGGCACAGCGCCGCCAACACCCGATTACGGAGATACATCGGCTGCTATTGGAACTCGTTCAAACAACACCTCTTCCTTCAGGATACCAGAAAAGAGATACGTCACGTCATTATGTATGGTAGCTGGCAGACGGCGGGGTTTCATACACAATATCATGGAGAATCCTAGAAAATCCAGGTCCCTACATAAGCGGGACCAAGCGCTGTGAATTATGCATAGAAGAACGGGCGAGGATCCAAAAGGACTTCCTCGACCCATGGAACATCCTTAACTCCAGAACGACGGTCTTCAGACTATGCTTACATTTCAAGAAATTCCTGCTGGCTTATTGGAACCCACATTATGGCAGGGTCACCGGCGATCGATAGCCAATATACATATGCATCGAAACAGTTTGAATCAATTTCGTTGGTACTCCGAGTTTCAAGCGCGATACTAGTCTTCAACCATTTTGAATTTGAAAATGGTTGAAGACTTGCATCACGCCTGAAACTCAGGCTACCAACAAATTTGAATCAAACTGATTTGATCCATGCATGTAACTCCCAGTAAATTTGTTGAATGCCCTTCTTTCATTTGTCCACTTACTCGCATGTATGTATATGAATATATATATATATATATATATATATATATAAATATACGTATATCTATATGTCTGTCTGTCTGTCTGTCTGTCTCTCTCTCTCTATATATATATACGTATATATGTGTATGCTTATCTCTACATATATGTACACATGCATCTATATGTGCACATACACGCACACACACATACGCACACACACACACACATACACACACAAACACAGAGACCGATAGGGTAATATATCCACACTGGACTAAGTAGAAGTACAACAACAACAACAACGACACACATTGTTATTTAAACAAAAACAACAAAACAATATGATACAGCAAACACATCACGTATTTTCCCATTATTAATGTTTATCTGGTTTCATACAAGTTAGAGCTGAGAGACGACAAAACGGACACCAAGCGAGAATCACAATCGCCAACTCGTAGCACATGAATATTAGATCTACATGATGCAGGTGTGGTGTAGCCGCAGCTGTAGTGGTGATGGAGGTAGTGGTGGTTTTGGTGATGGTGGTGGCTGTGGTGTTGGTGATGGTGGAGAAAAACGGCCTTTTTGATTTTAATTTTAAATCAAAACCCGCTGGACATTTGATACGTATTCAGCAGCTACTTATCAATTCAGACTTCTTTAAATAGAACCGCTTAAATGTCAAACACTTTTCAATGACGAGGTAGTATGGGGAGCCTGTGCGTGAAGGGAGGTCTCGATCTGTTTGCTAGAAATAACTGTCAAATCTCCCTTAAATTATACTTTGTCGTAGCAGAAAACAGAAAGAAGACATAGATTAAATTTTAAAATCTATTGTGGTTTTCTCTGATCAAGTTCAACATACGCAACTCTTTCAGATGTTCCCATGTAACACTGACTCATCTAGTGCTATTCAGGCATTGCTTAAATCACAGTATCGGCGCCATTTCCCTTAAAAACAAACACCTAACCTTCTTCATTTATTTCGTCAAATCCTTCCACCTTATTTTCGAATTCACATCTATCCTCGCTAATACTTCTGCTAATTTCTCAGACGTGTTAGTTTGAACCAATTACCTTAACTTCTCATCGACATCTTTTATAAACCTCTCACACATACCTCCATTTCTTCTTCTTCTTCCACCTCATTCACAATAAATCAGCTATCTCTTACTCATAATGTCTCCGTCATCACCTCCGTCATCACCTAAGTCCTACCGGGGTCGGGCTAGAGTGTTACCAATATGGTTACTACCAACCAGGCATTGAAGTACTCCTGTCGTTCCCTACGACAAAGATGTCGTTCCCTAGCCAATGACCACACTTGATTCTGTCCATACCCTCCTCATTATGAAACGCATTCCATTCTCCTTACTTCCACCTCACTACCTGACCTTTCCAGCGAATCATCCTGAGTAACTTTTCTCTTTGTTCCAAATCACCCCTGCTACTCACCATTTCTTTCCTGAACACCCTTTCCCTTCCTTCAGCCGCTACCACAATTAGCACGTTGTTATGGTCTATATCACCTTATACTCTTTGCTTCAACCAACCTAAATTGTTTGCGTGTTCTCGTTCCTGTTCCAGCACATTATCCTTCTTTCAAAGCATCATTATCTGGCACAGTCCCATACCCACTTTCTCTGACAATGTTTGTTTCATATGCACCTTCAAAAACAAAATCTATTGCTTTGAATGTCGACTTTGTGGCTTATTGGATGGATGGATGGAAGGACTCCGTCGGTTCCGACGACGAGGGTTCCGGTTGATCCGATCAACGGAACAGCCTGCTCGTGAAATTAACGTGTAAGTGGCTGAGCACTCCACAGACACGTGTACCCTTAACGTAGTTCTCGGGGATATTCAGCGTGACACAGAGAGTGACAAGGCCGGGCCTTTGAAATAAAGGTACAACAGAAACAGGAAGTAAGAGTGAGAGAAAGTTGTGGTGAAAGAGTACAGCAGGGATCACCACCATCCCCTGCCGGAGCCTCGTGGAGCTTTAGGTGTTTTCGCTCAATAAACACTCACAACGCCCGGTCTGGGAATCGAAACCGCGATCCTACGACCGCGAGTCCGCTGCCCTAACCACTGCGCCATTGCGCCTCCACTGTGGCTTATTACATACGAAACAAAAACATACAAGAGAAACTAGTCGGCGATTAGCCGATCTATTTAGATAACATTTATTAAACGTGTGGTGTAATATCTTAAACCCGCTGTCGGTGGTGATCCCTGCTGTACTCTTTCACCACAACTTTCTCCCATTCTTTCTTCTGTAGGCCAGCGGGGTGGCGTCATTTGAAGGCTAAAACAATGCGAAGCGCATTGTGACCAGCGATGTTCAGCAATATCTGATAGCCTCGGCGGTCACGTGATCACATGATAATGCATTAACTTTGTTACTGTGCTTCATGCTTCTTTTCATAATTTACCAACACGTTGAGAGTTCACATTTTACTAAAGGGTTTTCTTCCTTGTGCCGTGCACAAATTTACTCGCTCATCTTTACTAAGGATAGGCTAGTGTTGATCTCTCATCAACATATTTGTTTCCCATCTCTCATGGAAGTGATTCATTCCTGTGGCTTCTCATAATTGATAAAACTGTTGATTTCACATACTGGCATGAGATTACAATTCACATATGTGGGGAATTGTCGATTGATTTGCTACCAGAACATGACTAGCGTCTATTTTTATCGATGCCGAGATGAAAGGAAAGTAAATGAAACTTGACCATGTGGGATTCTTAATCAGAATTTAAAAGAACGTAACTTGATCCACCCCTGCCCCACCAAAAAAGGTGATGCTGATGACCCTACTGCTTCTGTTAATTCAAAGCCCTGTGAAATACGTAAAACAGGCATGTGGACTTTGAATGAAGTTGATATTGGAGAAACGCCTACATCCGTGTAGTTTCATCCTAATTTATGTAGCATATGCATTAGAGCTATGACTTTTTCACAACCTAATAATCCTATACTGTAATTCGATGAACAATTTTATAAAGGAAAAAAACATCACCCCCAACTTAAGAAATCGATCACCACTTTTGACCCAACTCATGCAAAATTATAGTGGGTGTTCATAACGCCTGCTCAAATTTTTACCAAGCTTGATGTGCTGACTCAATGCAATGCAGAAATAGTATATCTGAAATTTCAGCTTTCTAGTTGAAGTAGCTTCGGAGTTCGCTTCCTAAATCCTTGAATACGCAAGAGAGATGTGGAATAAAAGTGTATATTACTGAATTGAAATTGCTCTATGCAAAGGTTCAAAACTAGGCTATTTTAAGACAGAGGCCACTACAAGCATTCGATAACATACAAAATTAAAAACAATACATATTTTTAACTTTATAGGCTTAATTCCAATTTTAAATAACTGTATAAGAAAAAGGGTGCTGGATGTTAACAAATTTTTAAACATAACAACGAATTAATATGTTTTAGATAAAATAAATCGAAGCTGATGTTTCTCCTTTTTACAAACATCATAGAGATTTTGAAGGCACTTGCTTACCCGTTCTGCACTCTGATTTGTCCTGGGAATTTCAAGTTTTGATGGTTCTCGACTCCAACTGTTTTTTTTTACAGAGTTCAATGCATTTTTATGAATTTGCAGGCTACAACATAAGTTCTGATAATCATGTGCGTTGAATATTTGGTCAGTAAACCCAAAATCTGCCCAGCTGTTAAATCGGAAAATATTGAGAAGCAAACTCTTTTCTCTGGTAGAAGAATAAATGCCAAAAGAGCTAGTATATATACACACATATGCACACATAAACATGCGCACACATACGCACGCACACACGCACACCAATGCACACACCCAAAACTCACAACCCCACGGATACACACATACACATCCATATACGCTTACACACACACACACATACAAACGCACACGTACACGCACACACAACTACACGCACATACGACACGCACGCACATACATACACACACACACAAATGAACCCACACATAACATCCCATACACACGGCACACAATTATACATACATGTATACACACATACGCACGTACAAGCACACACGCACACATACACTAAGTAAAGCACAGTTATTCCCCACACACCCAAACTCTACGCATGCACACACGAACACACACATACATACACACACACACTACAAACAAAACACACACACGATACATATACATACACGCACACACACACATACTTCAAAGTAACAGTACTGACCTGTAGCAGGGACAAAAAACACCACTCCTTATTCTACTAGCCCTACAAACTAGCCCTACTACTAGCCCTTTGTTTACAGCCGCATCCACACACACACACACACACAAACACACACACACACACACAAACACACACACACACACACACACACGCACACACACACACGTGTCATCATTGTACACATACACGCACATACGCACACGCAGACCTCCGCGCACGTACATATCCACACTTAAACACACATTCCTCTCCTACCATTCTGCTGTCTTTGACAATACTACTCTTCTGTCTTTGAAAACATCTTTCTTCACCCTTTTCCTTCCGGTCTTTCAAAATGTGACCTCGTGTGTATCGTTGGCGATTTTTTCCCTCTGTCTTCCCTTCTCTTGATCTTTCCTTCTTCTATGTTTCCGACGAAGAGCTCCGCCCGAAACGTTAAACCCCCCTTCTTTCCTTCTTTCCTGAGCGTCCAATAATACTATATTTGTTCCACGTCCTCGCGTTGTTGTGTTTTGTGTGCTTTCTTGTTTGAATTAACTTTATATATATATTTATATACTAGCTCTTTATATATATATATATAATATAAGGGATATTAGCCAACCGAATATGGCTAGGGACAGGGCAGGGTGGTGGGGGTGTCACTGTTGCATTTAGACCCAGGCGAATATCAACGTCACCAGATAGGCCTGACGCCATCACGGCGTCCTCTATCTTGCAAAGGGAGATCAAGATAGAGGACGCCGTGATGGCGTCAGGCCTATCTGGTGACGTTGATATTCGCCTGGGGCTAAATGCAACAGTGACACCCCCACCACCCTGCCCTGTCCCTAGCCATATTCGGTTGGCTAATATCCCTTATATTATGGAGCAGTCACTGTCTATATCTCATTTAGAGAATTATTATTGCTATATATATATATATATATATATATATATATATATATATATATATATATATATATATATACATATACATATATAGATATAGATATAGATATAAATAGAGATATAAATAAATAATTGGACTTTGAGCAAAGATGGTGTTCAAAATAAAGAACACAATAAACGTTTTAAAACATTCAAATGTAAAGTTTAAAATTTTGCTTATACTTTTTGCCCCTAAAAATGTTAAGAGACTTGGTTACATAGTATATACACAATTGTTTTAAGATCATTACATGTAAGATTGTTACTTGGGCCTAAGTTCAGCCTTGATAAAGTAGACCTATGACCAAATGTGTTCCGGCCGTGACAACCCATGTTTGATTCAAGACATATTTTATCTCGGACTACGTCGTCATCCAGTGTGTCCTTCCCTGCTGTTGTTCGTCTTTGCTTCGCCCCCAGTAAACTATGGCTAAGCAAACCTATAATCAAAGCCGTTCGAAACAATGACGATCTTGCCTTTTATGCAGACATAATCTCTCTATATATAAAGCTGAAGTTGTCTGTGTATGGCAGGTTTGGTAGCCTTCAACTAACACTATCTCCTCCGAGATCCTGCAGCGCAAGTTGACCAAAATTGAGAGTATGATAGAATAAGGCTTGCTCTTCCTTCCGTAGAAGAAAAAATTCAAATCGGACCATGTTAACATCAAAAATTATTTACATAAAAAATGTGCCTTTTTTCTATGAAAATCCCTATTTTTTACGATTTTTTGACTGCTGTGTCGTCATTTTTCGGTGTATTTCAACCAGAAAAATATTCACTTAAAGAGATTAACAAGCTACATAATGCCAAATTTTTACTCTTCAAAAATCCAATTCTAAAGGGTCGAAACGATAACAAGCCCGAGCAACGCTGGGCTATACTGCTAGTATATTCTATTTTTTTTTTAAGACAGCAAACTATGACACAAACGAAATTTGGTTGTTTTGTATAGCATGTCTCGCAACACGGTAGAGGTTTCTTCGGAAGTTTAATACTGAGAGAGTTAGTGACAAAGAGTTGTAGAAAAAAAAAAATTTTTCCATATTGTTTCAGTAGATATTGTATGAATATTGTAAGTAGTTGTAAACTACTCGTGACAAATTTCCTGTCATGAACATGGCAGATAATTAGGTTCATAAACATACAAGTAATTGTTGAGCGTTATTTGATACTCCGCTCTCCGCGCGTGTGTGTGTGGTTTCTTTTATCTATCTAGTATTCTTATCTATATAGGTGAATTGTAATATTAACATTAAATTAAGATTATATTCTTGGTCCAGTAGGGTATAGTCAGAATAGAGGCACAATGTTGACTAAATGTTTTTTATGCTAACATGTCTGTCTGTCTGTCCACTTTACGTATTGAGGATGATAATGCACCAATTCACACAGCTAAAGTTGTTACTGAATGGCACGAGAAACATTATAGTGAAGTTGAACATCTTATCTGGTCAACACAGTCCCCAGATCTCAATATTATTGAACATTTATGGTGCATTTTAGAAAAACAAGTAAGGAGTCGATATCCACCGCCATCATCACTGCAAGGACTGGAGACTGTTTTAGCTGAAGAATGGACAAAAATTCCTTCGGAAACAATTCAAACCTTGTACGATTCCATACCTCATAGAATTCAAGCTGTAGTTACTGCCAAAGGCAGTCCTACCCTATATTAAGGTGTTTCCATTATTTTGTCCAACCCCGGTATTTATATACACGTGTGTGTGTGTGTGTTCGTGTGTGTGTATGTGTGTGTGCGTGCGTGTGTCCTTGTTCTTATGATTTATTTTAAACATTTTTCATCGACAAAAAATGAACTAGGCTCTGATCTGTAAACAAGGCTCTTTCATCTGAATTTAGATGAAAGAGCCTTGTTCTCAAGATTGGTATTTAGGCAGTGTCTTACATATCCCAAGGCCCTAATAATTGCAGGTACAAATCTGAACTTGTGATCTGGATAGAGTAACAGCAGATTTCTCAATAATTCAGCGTAGATATTTTCTTTTTCACTGATATTCAGCTGTATGTTAACATCCGCTGGGCAGCTAATCTCCACAACTGTGCACAATTTCTCTTTTCTATCCCAAATCATTATATCAAATCTGTTGTGCCTACATTTTATTGAGGTCTTCATTGGGACATTCCACCAATACTCCTTTTTATTATGAGTGGCTATGGCTTCTACCATACTGTGGGTTCTTATTTCTTTGTCCTCGGGGTTATCCTTCCGACGGATTTCCCTATAGAGTGTCCTAGCTACAACATCATGTCTCATCGGTAGATAATACCGTGATGACATTTTCGGAAAACTGCTTATGATGTGGGTAATATTTTGGTGTTAACTCTATACAGTCTGCATCGCTTGTCACATTTGACTGCTTTTCATGTATCTCTATCCCTTTTGTGCATAAGGTACTTGGTTGATATTTCTTGTTCCTGGATTGCAAACGTATACCCTTCAAAGTGGGAGGTAGTAATCCGGCTATTGGTTCACGATAAGCTGCTTTGATGATCGATGTTACTATCATCACGGAGCTTTCTACTGACATATTCATGCATAGTCTTCTGCTCATATAGGCTCATCCTTTCATCAGATGATACGTTGCAGTAGAGTCGTGCGATTTCTTTGGGCATGTATTCTAGGTTATCAAACAAAGAAAGTTGCTCAAGGAGTTGCCTTCCAAGTCTTATGATGTTATCAGCCTCATGTATGCAAATTTGGTCAAGAGATGCACTTTGACACTTGGTGGTAAAAAGACGTTGCCGAAGGGATATGATGCGACATTCAAGGGTATTTTGGTTCGATGTTAAGCCTCTGTCGCCTTGTTTTCATTTTAAGTAGAGGCGGTAAACATCACTGATTATGTGGAAATTATGTGTGCTTGTTAGTATTTTTCGGATTTTCACATCAATGGCTCGGATCTCATCAAGCATCCAATCAAGCAGCCCAAATGTATGAGAACTGACACTGCAGACATATCATGGGCCACTGTTTTATTGAATGTAGAGAGTTCTGAGGTCAATATTTTCTTTATTCGACTGTAATATTCTTTAGTGACACGTGTTTTGTTACAGGTGCCATTGTAAGATATATTTTCATCCACCCCTAGATGCTTGTAACATTCCTCGTCAGATGTAGTGGAAGCAGTCAAATCATTGATGGAGATGTTACTTGTCTGGTTTATAGTTTTTCTCTTATTCACAACTATATAAAAACATTTATTCTGATCAAACTCCAACCCTACATCCTTTGAGAATGTTGTAATTAAGTCAAGGCTCTTTTTCATCTCGTGTATATTCTTTGCATAAAGATTCAAGTCATCCACAAAGAAACAGTGTGTAATTTTGGTACTTCTGTTTCCTTGCGAACCAGTGAGATATCCTTCAGACTTCCTTAACATGAATGACAAGGGGTTTACAGAAAGCATAAACAACATTACAGAGAGGCTGTCCCCTTGAAATATACCTTTGCGATGTTGTATTCTATCAGTGATAATACAGTCACTCTTTGTGTTTAATTTCAAGATGATGACCCACGAGGAAGTCAGCTCACCTATGGCTTTGACTATGCTCACTGGAACTTTACCAAGTTGAAGGGCTTCTGGCATCCATGAGTGAGGAACAGAGTCAAAGCTTTCTTGTAGTCTAGCCACATTGAAACCAGGTTCCTCCTATGCTCTCGCACCTCTGACATCACAGCTTTGTTGATTAACAATTGGTAGGCACATTCCAGACTCCCCACTTCCTGGCTGCTTGTTCTGCTGTGATGTTATTGGTTTCACAATGGTCCTGGAGGAAGAGGTTTAAACATATGGTATATAACTTATACATTAAGTTCTGACACGCAATTGGTCGGTAGTTTTTTTGCCATGTGGGTGGTTCTGTATTTGGGGATCAATTTTGTCTCTACCAGAGCTAACCTTACAGCTTCCAATTCTTGTTTCCCGACTGGGTGAAAATGATCAAACTTTAAACTTCTATAACATTTTAAAAACATAGAAATATTACATTTCTAAATATTTCAGAAAGATATAAGCAGTAGTGGTACGATAGAATAGCTGTATACTGTCAACTTAATGTGACAGTCCCATGAAGGGAATCACACTACTGCTATTTAGCCCTAGGAAGCACCAACGTTTCCTGTCGGCCTTGACACATTTCCTTGTGTCCTTATGTTTACAAGGGGGAGATAAGCACCTCCACACAGCTAAGCCTGCAACCAGAGACTACTTTCTGAGTCTTTGCTCGTCATTAGTCTGGAGTAGCATGGCCTGCTATTTGGAGATCTATCTAGCCCTAGCAAACATATAAGAATTCTAGTGATTACAAAAATAGAAATATTTTAAAAACATTTTTCTGGAAAAAGGAAATAACTCCAGCAATTCAATTTGGGCAATTGTATTATTGTGCCAAATTTTAAAATTTTCGGTAAACTTTAATTTTTGGAGCCGCTGGCAACCAAACAGAAAAGATCCGAGAAAAGCAGTTTTAAATCTCTGAGCGAGATATTGGCAAATAAACTTGAATTTAAACGATTTATCAAAAAAAACAAAAATCTTATTTAGCTGTTGTTTTTAGCACACTTCACAACCACCTCAATACTCAACGACAAAAAGGAACGAGTAAATAAGACTGCTGTCAACACGTGCTTCCTCGCAGACTTTTCAAAAACTGTTACTATGGTAACATGTTTCCGCTTGTTACTATCGAAACTGGCATGAATGTGTCTGTGGCTTACAATTGGCTAAAATTACCAAAATATTCAAACTTTAATTACTATTAACTCTTTATTTATTGATTTATAGCGAAAATTACTTTCACGTCATTAATTAGCCCATAAAAGTGTATTATTACACTGAATATGAAATCAATTCGAACTGAAAACTGACGCTGGCAGCCGCTGGCAACCAAACAGAAATAGATCCTCATTCTGTTCCTCGGTTGTGTTGTTGATGTTGTGTCCAGCCATGTATGTATGTATGTATGTATGTATGTATGTATGTATGTATGTATGTATGTATGTATGTATGTATGTATGTATGTATGTATGTATGTATATATGTATGTATGCATGTATGTATGTATGTATGTATGTTCGCCAGCCTGTTATTGAATATTTGAACCTCTATGTTTCTACCGACGTTTGTCTACGTTCACATATCTATAAGTCTATACGTTTTATCATTAATTAAAAAATCTTAGGGTAGCAAAAATATTTATAGAAAAATTCTTTGTTACCAGTGGTCTAGCGAGAAGAAAAAATTTAGTCAATAGACTATACATTATTCATAGAAGAAAACAGTGTACATTCAAACACATAAGACATCTGACTCACTAGAAAGAGCAGTTAAAACTCCAAGCCACTTATAGTTGCAATTATTCCCTTTCAGAATTGCATCTAGTGAGTCAGATGTCCTATTATTGGTCATGTCTTATGTGTTTGAATGTACACTGTTTTCTTCTATAAATCTATACGTGTATAAGTACCAGCTACAGGCTAGAATCCACATTATCAACATGCCATTGTGTCATTAATGGTTTGTAATTGTAACTTCTTAATTAGCCGGGCTTTGTTTCGGTTTTATGAAGCCCAACTTTCCAAGACAGTAACGAAGCAGTTACAGTTAGCTAAGTAAGTGTCCCAATAGACACAATTATGAAACAAAATGGACATGAGATGACAGGGTGAAAGATTTAGGTAGGAGAAATTACTGTATCATTGCAGTTAGTTGAAGGGTTAGCAGGCTCACATGCACTTCGCCCCTCACACCTGACATAAACCATAAAAATACCTCTACTCTGTCTCTTTCTTTCCTATGTACGCACACACATACGCGCGCGCGCCCTCACAAATCCGTTGCATTGGCATACAACATATATAGCTATAGACATTGCTATGATGTTGTTACTATTATTGTCACTGCCAATTTGTTGTTCAAAAGTTGGTGGGCTGGTAATGGTGCTGGTAGTGGTTATATTAGTTTTGTTGTTAGTAATGGACAATAATACCATCCACGACGGTAAATGGTGGATTGTAATTTTATTGTTGGTGGTGGCCACACTAGCATAGCTTGGGGGCGGTAAGGTCGGTCCTCCCGGGCGGCACTTTGAAAGGGGCACCGCTTTTGGGCACTACCTAAAGGAGCACCACTTTAGGCAATATGTGTTTTGTGTGGGGTCCGGAGAGCAACAAACGGAAGGGCCGACCTGGCGGCACACACCCTAGCCACGCCAGTGGGTGGTCATATTTTTCTTGTTAATTGTTCCTGTTTAGTCACAAGTCAACCTTCATTAACCTGAGATCAAATACATTTCATTTACCTACGGTACCATTATCTCATGCGATTATCTTTTAACTTGTTGTGGCTGTGGTTGCTGTTGGTCATTAAGGAATTGGTGGATTATTAATGGCGGTGGCTGTAGAGAAAATTTCCGTGTTTATATTGTGCAAAATGCCATCCTGATTATATTCAGGTGTATTATAGTTGAAATCTTTTTTATCCAAGATTTTAAACTAAAATCATATGAGATCTTGTCAAGGCAGTTTATTCGTGGAGATGGAGTTTCTTTTCTTACAAGTTTTTTTCCTGGCTCCGATATACTGTTAGTGGTTTGGCATAAACGTCTAGTACAGGCCTGGCCAACTCGAATCACATTGCGGGCCATTTTAATCACTGACAGAATTGAAAGCATTTTGGTTTCTCATGCTATTATTATAATAATAAATTAATGATCGTTGCAAAAGCAGTAGTATCTTTCATTTTTACTTTTCATTACAAGCTTTAATTCTTGATAAAATTTTTTAAATGTTTGTTTAAGTAAACCCATTTCAAGAAAGTATCAAGCGGGTCGCAAGATGAGAGTCTGTGGGCCGCAGATTGTCCAGCCCTGGTCTAGTAAATCGTTTTTGTTTTTCACTAATGTTGTTTTTTAAGTTCATGTTAACTTCCAATAAAATGCTTGAAATCCACAATAGGACAGCTGCGGAAAGAAGTGCTGATTTCTGATTGTGGCGGGAACCTGTGGAAGAGGTAGACCTAAGAAGACATGAAACGAGGTGGTGAAGCATGATCTTCGAATGTGAAGTCTCATAGAAGCGATGACAAACCTTTGGCGATTTGCTGTGCTTGAGAAGACTCGCCAAACCAAGTGAAATCATACGTCGGTGACAGATAACAGCTTCCGAGCGGGCGACACGTAAAAGAACTTGTGTCGGTGACACGCAAAAGACACACACTATACTCTCGGAGTGGTTGGCGTTAGGAAGGGCATCCAGCCGTAGAAACGAAGCCAAATTCAGATTGGAACATGGTGCAGCTCTCTGGCTTAGCAGTTCCAGTTAAGCCGCATAACCCATGCCAGCGTGGGAAGCGGAGTTAAATGATGATGATGATGATGATGATGATGATGATGATGATGATGATGATGATGATGATGATGATGATGATGATGATGATGATGATGATGATGTATTAATAGATGATGTGCGATATAAATATTAAATCTCTGAACGAGGTATAAACAGTAACTGCACGACAAAGTGAGGTATATTTTCCATCTCAATATGGCTAACCACTAAGGGTGGGTGTTACTGTAGCTTATAGCCCCAGGAGAACATCTCCACCAGCTGGCTTTAGGCACATTGCAAATACCTTAGGGCACAGAAAGTGTGCCTAAAGCCAGCTGGAGACGATGTTCTCCTGGGGCTATAAGCTACAGTAACACCCACCCTTAGTGGTTAGCCATATTGAGATGGCAAATATACCTCACATTGATATAAATATTGTTCATCATAAACTTTTTGAAAGTATCTAAAAGTCAAATTCTGTGACACAAGTTGTTGGTTTTACAATCAAGTTTTATCTATTTGGGTGTGTTTACGTATATTCCATTATCATAACATGTGTTGCAGATATAACTGAGGTGTCCTCTCTGAGTGATAGCAGCTGCATATAAATGAGTATTGATTGTCCAGTGCGTGTTATCACTTGTTTTCATATAATTCCTAGCGATATCACTCAATAACTTTTAATATGAGAGCGATTGTTCTTTTCCTTTAGCCGCCTCAAAGACAAACTATTAACTAATAATTGCTTACAGAAATTGGAAACCATTTAATTAAAGTGAGGTTTTAAGTTCTTTTCAGGTTCTATATATCAAACCGTTATCTGTTGGCGAATCAGATGAGTGATGTCGCCGGGTTGCATGACTATCTATCTATCTATCTATCTATCTATCTATCTATCTATCTATCTATCTATCTATCTATCTATCTATCTATCTATCTATCTATCTATCTATCTATCTATCTGTCTATCTGTCTGTCTGTCTGTCTGTCTGTGCATACATATATGCATGTATGTAAGCATATGTATATATGTATGTGATATACGTATATTTGTGTGAGTGTGTGCAGTATAAGTATCTAAATGTATATATTGTATGTTTGCAAATACACACACACGCGCGCGCACGCACCCCCCCCACATATATATTTAGTTCTTTTACAGTTCTATATTTAAGAAATGAGGAATTATGTATATTATTTACATTTGACGGATATTTGTCCTAATCTTGTTTGTTGTTAAAACAACGTTTCGGCTGATATACCCTCCAGCCTTCATCAGGTGTCTAGGGAAATTTCGAACCTGGGTTCTCATTCCTAAGGTATGTGATACATCTATATCTACGTCGTAAAATACCTTAGGAATGAGAACCCAGGTTCGAAATTTCCCCAACACACTTGATGAAGGCTGGAGGGTATATCAGCTGAAACATTGTGTTAACAACAAACAAGATAAGGACAAATATCCGTCAAATGTAAACAATGTAGTTCTTTTACTTGTTGATTCTGTAGGAAGGACATATAGAATCCCTCTGAGACTGGTGAAATAGATGCCGATAATGTTCCGTTTAAGCTGTAATAGTTTAACACCAGCAGAAAAGCCATTAGAGGGAAATGGATTTCAGAAGGATGATACTCTGGGGAGGAAGTACTGGCTATAATAATTAGTGCCGAGAAAAAATAATTGGATGCACCAAAAGTTCTGAGATGTGGAGAAACGAGTGGGACAAGGATGCTTGAGTGACGCAGGTACGAGACAAGTCTGCTCAGCGGAGAAAATGCCATTATAATAGCTACAGGACAGTCAAAGAGAGTAGACCCGTGGGCCAGAGTTTACAGTCTATCCATCAGAGATGGGGTGCCAGTCACCCAGTACTCCTTCTCGGGATACGATCTAGAATGTCATTGCGCGTATCAACGTCCTGGATGTGAGAGTAGTAACACATTGTCGGCCCTAATCGAGTCATATAGATATAAGAATGAAAGCTGTTAAAGATGAAATAATTTCTCTGCAGAGATACTCAAATCTTTGGGATGCGACTCCAGCTTGCTAAGAATGTGTTTTCACCGGGAGGGATCTTCGGTGATAGGGTAACTCAGCATTTGGAGCAAAAGTGAGGACCCTAGCTGAATATCGCTCACAATAGAGGGAATGAGGTGCAGCGGATACGGCTGTGTGGTAAGAAGCTTGCTTTCCAACCACATGATTCCGGGTTCAGTCCCACTGGGTGGAACCTTGGGCAAGTGACTTCTATTATAGCCTCGAGGCGACCAAAGCCTTGTGAGTAGATTTGGTAGACGGAAACTGACAGAAGCCCGCCATATATATATATGTGTGTGTATGTGTTTGTGTGTGTGTGTTTGTCTCCCCCCACCATCGCATGACAATCGATGTTGTGTTTACGTCCCCGTGACTTAGCGTTTCGGCAAAAGAGCCCGATAGAATAAGTACTAGGCTTACAAAGAATAAGACCTGGGTCGATTTGTTTGACTAAAGGCGGCGCTCCAGTATGGCAGCAGTCAGCTGACGGAAACAAATAAAAGAATGAAGAATGAAAGAATGTATTATTAATTCTGCAATGCAATCATTCTATTGTTCCAGTCCCAAGTTGAATCAGAACTGTTGGCCAGTATGTACCAAAGTTCTTATCTCGATGTAAAATTAACGACGCAACCCTTGATTTTTGATGTCGTCTGATAAGCGCCAACGAAGACGGCGTGAATCAGCCAGGGTATACCTGCTAGAAATAGAAACCCAAATGCTTTTAAATCAGAACCTGATGCTGGATATTCAAGAGTCAAACGAATGGCAGATTTTCATTCTCGGATTTATCTTGATTCCAAAAGGGTATGTCTATGTAGAGCAAGTGTAGACTGAAATACAGAGGTCCCAGACGGAAAGACAGAATTTCGCTTTTATTAATATATATATATATATATATATATATATATATATATATATATATATATATATATATATATATATATATACACATATATATATGTATGCATATAGGCGTGGCTTTTGTAGACAGAGACTAAAAGAAGCCCATCGTATATAAATATATATATGTATGTGTATGTGTGTATGTATGCTTGTGTTATTGTTTGTTCCCCCACCACCGCTTCACAACCGGTGTAGGTGTGTTTACCTCCCTGTAACTTAGCTGTTCGGCATAAGATATTGTTAGAATAAGGACCAGGCCTCAAAAAAGAAAAAAATGTACTGACAGAGTCGATTCGTTCGACTAAAATTCATGAAGGCGGTGCCCCAGCATGGCCACAGATTAATGATTGTAACAACCAAAGTATAAGATATATATATATTATAAATATATATTATATATATATTATATATATATATATATATATATATATATATATATATATATATATATATATATATATATATATGGCTGATGAATATGTTTCAGATATTTCTCAACATACACAACTATTAGTAGCACTTAAAGATATGTATTGTGTCCTTTAAATAAATCATATTTATCTCTCACCAGATGGAGTACTTTTTTGTTAATCATTCTATTACGGAACAGTACATTCTATCTATCTATCTATCTATCTATCTATCTATCTATCTATCTATCTATCTATCTATCTATCTATATACACACGCACACTAACACACACACACACACACACACACACACACACACACACACACACACTCACACTCACAGAATAGGAAGGGCATAGGTCACTGATGATCTAAACCAATAGGTACGCCAAGTACTCTAATTGGTAGTCCGCTAGGATCCAAGTTCACAATGGAGGTAGGAGCTGGGATCTGTAGCTGACTTCCGGGTCAGCGGGTATACATTAAAGGAAGAGGAAAACGAAACCAAGACAGGACAAACTTATCAGATCATTTAAAATATTTTAATTAATATAAAAGTTAATCGGAACAAGGAAAACTAAAAGTAAATAATGTCTTACAACTGTTTCTGGGACACACCAAATATTGGATCAAAGTGTTGATCAACATCTCCATACACTGGGTATTCCATCATCAGAGACAAGGTGTATATGCAGGAAAGTTGTAGAGAGAAAATTTAGATAAAAGTATAACGTTGATTTCGATCCGCTTTTACATTAATCAAAATATTTTAAATGATCTAATAAGCTGCCTTGGTTTTGTTTTTTTTTCTTTTACTTTACACGCACACATAGACATATATATATATATATATATATATATATATATATATATATATATATATATATATATATATATATATGTATATATATATATATATATATATATATATATATATATATATATATATATATGTATATATATATGTATATATATGTATATATATGTATATATATGTATATATATGTATGTATATATATATATGTATATATATGTATATATGTATGTATATATATTAATATATATATATATATATATATATATATATATATATATATATATGTATGTATGTATGTATGTATGTATGTATGTATCTATATATACATATACAGTATCTCACAGAAGCATTTATACCCTTTAAAAAATTTCAGTAAAATTGCCATTACTCTGATAATATCGAAGAAAACCAAACGAAATTTATACTGAATTAAATATATTATTCATGCAAACATTATATAAATTTGAAAAATAAAATAATAAACATTTTCAAAGATATGAGCGAAATATTAATTTTCAAGCGTTACAAAAATATATACACCCTAAAGGAAATTTGCTATATTCAATATTTTATCCACTTTTTTTTTTAACTATATTTAGATATTGCTGATAATTTCAGTCTAATAAATTATTTCCCCCAGCATTTTTGCACCAGTCATTGTAATGGCACCTGCAGGAATTTTGATTTGTGTACTGTGGTGAAAATCTTCATTGTGATTAAAATGGCATCAAAACGAAAAGAATTGTCTGAAGATTTAATTAGCAAACGAATACATATCAGCGTAAACACAGTCGCCGAAGTAATTCAGAAGTACAAAACTACAGGGTGGCTAAGCAATAAATATCTTTCAGGTTGTCCTATTTTAACTGCACATGATGTTTACCACATCCATGTTGCGTGATGGATGACAGGCATCGTACCGGTTCGTCTTTGGCCCAAGAAGTGTCCTCTGTTGGTGGAAAGATTGTATCCACCCAAAGAGTCTGTTGAAGTTTGAACCAGTGTGGTCTCCATGGACACATTCCTCGTAAGAAGCGTCTCTTCACTACCAAGCATAAGTGTTATGCTTTGGGGATGC
>NC_043005.1:56607061-56612061 GCF_006345805.1 Octopus sinensis | reverse complement strand
CGGTTCCTCAACTTATACAACTAAGCATTTCCCCGTTTTGTTGTTGCCACATTTTGCAGTTGCGGCAGCTATCTGCCAAGAGGTCTCTACGTAAGCCTGGCATGTGAATGTAAAGTTCGTAGAACAGAACATCCAAATCAAGCGATTCCCTCACCCATGTAGCCAATCACTCCATCCTGTATTTCTGTGGGTCTTAAGGACTTCTCCGCAACATTCCATCACCTTTCTTGCCGAGAGTCGCGACAGGACACCGAGGTGAGCACACGTTCCAAACAGTTGATTGAGGTGCTGCTAAAAACCGTAGATGAAGTTGAAGAAGTTGATACTTGGGTGTGAGTAGCATGTGTCCATTATAATAAGCTAAAGACCGAATTACCTTCGTTTCAACGTTGCCTCTTTACCACTTGGGTCTATCGAACGGCTTTCGTCACTCTCTGTCCCAGCTCTTACAATGAAGCCTTCGTGTTTTGCATTGAAGACTTGGCCGAGGGCCAATCTCGCCTCAGGCATAGCGGTTGCGATGCTTTTCTTAAGTGTTTATTCTAAGTTTTTAACTAAGTTTCCCGCTATTGTATCGTTACGACCTTACTAAGCGTAATTGATTTTATTCTGATCGCCCTTTTCAGAGTGGACCACTATTAATGTCCGCATGACAAAATCGTTAATCTGGTCTCTGTAAGCTTGGCGCACCGGGAGTAACACGTTCGACTGCCAGTAACCAGGTTTCTGCCTTCCAACCCTGTCTGGACTGGTCATATAGATCACTAATTGTGGCTTGTGCAGCCAACGATTTTAAAATGAGGACAGCTTTTGCTGTCTTTATCTACTAGCCTACAGAATATTCTAAATATATAAGACCTGGATAACCCGATGTGGTTTGACCATGTTTACATTGGCACATTCGCGAAATAGTTGGAAGCGACTGTCAGATAGTTGGAAGCGACTGAACAGTTTTGCAAGGCTTTTGCTCCTTCTCTGCAAACTAGAGGTGGTAGTGTCGCATTTACATGTCTTTTCATTTATGCTGTTTTCATCGTTGTTTTTGTTGCTGATATTACCAGTGTTGTTCATATATAACTCTGTTAACAGGCAGTAGTAAGAAATCAGTAATATATTCGAAGTTGGAACAGTTAAATTGCCCAGTGGATTTGCGAAATCACATTTAAAAGAAAAAAATATGTAACTTCAGTATTAAAAAGGCCACAAAATTCGTCCTGAATGAACGAAAATTTTACAAGTGACGCAAGACTAAATAATAAAATGGCACAACAAAAACCAAAATTACTTTCTTAAAAAAAAAAAAAAGAAAGATTAATAATAACTTTTAGTGACAACTTACAATGACAAGCTCCCAAATGACGTCTTTTAGTTCCAAACGAAATAACAAGAATAGCAGCAGCAGCAGCAGCATCTGTCGCAGGGTAGGAGGCTTATAAAGTCGTTTAGAGTGGGAATGAGAAATTATACCACAATTAGGCGGCTGAAAGAAACATATAATTTAACGTATTATAAAATAACGTTATCTACAGCTACTAGGAGATTTAAAACGAGAGAAAAATGGATTATATAGAAATATTTAAAAATACACACACGCACACACACACACACACACACACACACACACACACACACACACACACACACACACACACAAAGCATACACAGTATACAATAAAACAAAGAAGAGAAGTATACATAGTATACTACAGGTATACTACAGTAAAAAGAAAAATAACTAAAAAATGTCGGGATTATGAGTGTGATATTGTCCTCCTGATACAGGAGAACCTCTAGGGATAGTCGAGGAACTCCACTGCCCAGATCTCTCCAATTCCTGTTCTCCGATCACAGGTCTATACGAGGTTTAGTCAAAAAGTGTCTGACCTTTGGCCAAAACAAGTAATATTAAAAACCTCACCATTTTGATTTAGTCTCCTTCAAAGTATTTGTCTTTGGAGTCTACACACTGCTGCCAGCGTTCCTGCTACTGCTGGAAACATTTCTGAAAATCACTTTTTAGGATGTTGTAGAGCTGTGCCGTCGAATTTTGCTTAATGTCCTCTATTGACCCAAATCTCCCTTTGAATGTTATTTTGAGTTTTGGGAATAGCCAAAGGTCACACGGAGCCAAGTCTGGGGAGAAGAAAGCTTGACGAACAAGTGAGGTGTTTGACTTGACGAAGAATGCTTGGATGACGTGAGCGGAATGAGCGAGTGCGTTATCATGGTGGAGTTTCCAGTTCTTTGTTGTCCGCAATCTCCTCAATAGTCACACGACGGTCTTTATTGACTATTCCTCGAACCTTTGAACTTCGGGTTTGCAATTTCGTCGTTTCTGATAGTCGATGGTCTGCCACAGCAATACTTGCTAACTGTCCACTGAGGTGTAGCCATCTTTGAACTGCTTTTGACACTCTTTTATTTGTGTTTTTTCCATAGCATCATCTCTAAAGGCCTCTTGAATCATTTCGATAGTCTGGGCTTGCGTATCACCAAGTTTTTGGTAGAATTTGATACAGTATCTTTGCTCAATGATCTCGGTCATCTTGAAAAAGAAAACTCGCTCAGCACGCTCTTCATGTTTGTACCCAATGCATCACTGCGGTCAAATGGCGCAATCTACAGACACGAAAATGTTTGCGCATGCTCAAGAAGGACGCGGCCACCTAATACTCATGCGGATTTTGCTCACACATTATTATTTTGTGCAAAAAAAAAAAGATCAAGGTCAGATACTTTTTGACTACACCTCGTACTTAGAGCGGTACCAACCACTCTTGCCATTTTTACAACTTCCACCTACTTTTCAATAAATTCACTCGAGGACAGCATCTCCCTTCCCACCCCCACTTTTCTTTTCAAATGAAACTTGAAAAAGTCAATGAGGGCTCTACCAAAGAGGAAAATATTTGTCCTCATGCCTTTCAACTTCGTCCACCAAGCAACCTCTTTCATCACTGCTACCAAACAAAGGGAATGTGCCTTACCTGCCCTACATAAGAAACGCGGCGGGACAATTCTCACTATGAACTCGGCTGACAGACACATCTATCTCACACGTGACAATAACTGTTCGAAATAACTCCACAAGTCAGTAAAGCCCGGATATTGAATAAGTGCATGCAGAACGGTTTCGTCGCTTTCCGTGCATCTCGGACAAGCCCGTCTGACAGCACGTCCGTGCCTTACATCCTTTCTACATTAGGTACAAGGCCTGAAATTTTAGGAGAGGGAGTAAGTTGATTACATCGACCCAAGTACTTGGTTGGTACTTATCGACTCCGAAAGGATGAAAGGCAAAGTTGTCTCGGATGAATTTGAACTCAGAACGTGAAGGCAGATTAAATGCCGCTAAGCATTCTGTCCAGAATATTAATTTTTAATTTAAGCATAAGACCAGCTGTTTTGAGAGGAGGGCGTTAATCTTTACCATGGACCTAATACTTGCTCAAAGACACAACATGCCGTCCAGTTCCCGGATTGATGACAGAATATGACGGTCGTGGGGTTAAAAGTGAAACCACCTCTAGGTTTATACTCCTTGCCTCAATATATAGCAAATATTGGTTTCGAATTTTGGCACAAGGTCAGCAGTTGTTTGGAGGGGCTAAGTTGATTACATCGACCCCAGTGCTAAACTGCGACTTATTTTATCAACCCCCGAAAGGATGAACTACAAAATCGACTTCGACCGAATTTGAACTTAAAACGTAAAGACGGACGAAATGCCTTTAAGCATTTTTGCCCGGTGCGCCTCCATATTGCTAAATATTGATTATAATTATCACGTATCGTCAGTCATTCAGTTTTAAAGCTCCGCACGGAGAATCATGCGTTGAGTAATAACATAAACACAAGCTAAACTGATTGGTCGGAGCAAGTCACACGTGCAAACAAATTAAGCTTCTCAGTGTGGGGTCCGTTTACTCGCGCATTTTGCTTAATGACTACACTTCAACTACGCCTTCTTACCCCGCCTAACCTTGTATCACATTTTTACAAACCATAGAGCCGCCTTTTTTCAGACGGCTTACGTCCTCCTACCTGAGAAGACAGACAGACAGTTCCGGCTTAGACAGCACCGACCTATAGATTTTTGTTTTTTAACACTTGTAGATAGATTCTGCTCGTTTCACTCTCGCTCAATAACAATTCTACCTCAACTCTCTCTTTGTCACTCTCCCTAAAATCTTTTCCCTTCATCTCTTTCTTCTTTTCTCCTTCACTCACTCACTCACTCACTCACTCACTCACTGATTCACTCACTCACTCACTCACTCACTCACTCACTCACTCACTCACTCACTCACTCACTCACTAATTCACTCACTCACTCACTGATTCACTCACTCACTCACTCACTCACTCACTCACTCACTCACTCACTCATTCACTCACACAAACACACTTCCCTCCCCCGCCTCTCCCCTGCCCCTCCACATCTCCCCCCATCCACATCTCCCTCCCCCTACCCCCTCTCTCAACAATTTGGCCAGTCTGTTACTTTCTACGACTCAATATTTCTATTATCATATGCTTACTAACTTACAACTCACTGACAGCAAAGTAGGAAATTAACTCTAAGCATTTTACGTACTTATGTACATAATACACGCATAAATACATACATACACACATACGCTTACACACCAACCTACCTACCTATCTACCTACCTACCTACCTACCTACATACCTACCTACATACCTACCTACCTACCTACCTACCTACCTACCTACATACCTACCTACCTACCTACCTACCTACCTACCTATTTATCTATTTATCTATCTATCTATCTATCTATCTATCTATCTATCTATCTATCTATCTATCTATCTATCTATCTATCTATCTATCTGTCAGTACATATATATTTGTAAACATACATACATGCATAATATTTAGAGAAAAGCATTCAAATTAGACGTGATTACTTTATATGAAACGATTAAAAAATACGCCAGAAACGCGTATATACGCACATTCATTCTCATATTA
>NC_043005.1:56594561-56602061 GCF_006345805.1 Octopus sinensis | reverse complement strand
ATTTTTATATTTATATTTTTATTTGTATATGATACTTATATATTACTGAATTTTTAAATTTCTAATATGTCGGACTGTATAGATATAAACTAGTATATAAGATTTGCATGTGTTTGGTCTATCTTTGAATTTTGTGGTGTTCCTGTAGGTGTTGCTCCTATTGCCTCCCCTTAGATAAAAAAGTGTATACATATATATAGTTTTTATTCTTATCAGAAGTGACTGACTTGTATACCTGACTCACAAAACATGTGAACTGTTTTGAGCATTCTACTTTCATTTACATTACGAAAATCCACGAAACAAAAAATATATGGAACTGTACCACATTTCTAATCATAATCGTATTACATATATGTTTAGTTTCAGTCAGGAATGAAACACTTGAAGCGCTATGTGATGCTGAAGCTCCCTATGTCAATCCAACAACTTATTAACAAGTTGCGCGTTAGAAATTTTTCGTTATCGAAATTTGAACTTATAGTAGTGAGCCACTGCAGTAAGAATTCATAACGTATTAACAAATCCAGCCCGATTCCATACCTTTGTTTCTAATAGAGCAGTCATAGGCATTCTTCGACCGCTGTACGCCTAACGAAAAATTATTTTGAAAAATAACGATGAGTTATGAATCATACGACCCACTTCTCGAAGAGCGTTGCTCATACTTGTAATAGATGATCCCTTAAAACGTGATGAAGTAGTTGATGCACATCCCATTACTGAGTGAGATCAGTATTTCCTCTATTGACTACCCCATGTCTAGAATGGAAAACCTTTATTGCGGAAGAACTTTGGAAAGAGTGACCTTACTGTTGACAGCGTATCTACTTCACGAACATTGTCGTGATAACATTTATGACAATCATATCAACACGGACGTTGATTATTATTATTATTACTAGCTGGCCCAGTGCCGTCAAAAATGACGGCTAATTGTAGTATTTTATATATAAATAAGGTACAAAACCAAGGTTTTAGTTTAATAATTCTTTTATTACCAATTTTTTTTTTTTGTGAAAAATCTATTCGCAACATAACATTCCTTGATAGCTTGTTTCATTTAAAAGAATTTTAAAGTTTTCCTTCCTTCTTGTACGACTTAAGGCTGGCCGTGATTAAATATGGGAGCTGGCAAGTAAATACCGACTTTTTCGAAGCGACGTTTCCTTTCAGTTGCGGTCTTCATTACCGAAACCAACCTAAACTCATACGACTTAAAGCCACAAAAAGCAGTCCGTGACATAGTTGATGTAAAAACTCCTTATTCAAAATTTATTACACAAATTTCTTAATATAAATGAATTAGGCACATGTATGAATTGCTAAATGGTTATTTATAATATACATTTCAACTGCGGTCATTTTATATTCTTGAATAATTATTTTCTCTAATGAGTTTATACGTATGTGTTTGTGTAGATATGTGTGATTGTAATAATTATTTGTAACACAACAGATAGGATAAAGATGGTAAATCAAATTAACACACTTCTTATTGTTATCTAGTGGTTGAATTTTGAGATGTAACATCATCGTTTATTACTGAAATAACGCTGGTTAGTTTATCTATAGTTACTGAAAGAACACTGGGTAAATATTTCTTAATATAAATAAACTAAGGGCATGTATAAACAGTTAAATTAAAATGTGTATTTATAATACATCTTTCAACTACAGTCATTTTATATTCTTGATACACCCAGGCAATAATTATTTTCCCTAATGAGCTTGTATATGTTTGTGTAGCTGTGTGTGATTGCAATAATTATTTGTAACACAACAGCCAGAATATGGATGGTAAATCAAATTATTACACTTGTCAATGTTATCTAGTGGTTGTCTTTTGAGATGTGACACTGATCATCGCTCGTTACTGAAAGAACGCTTGTTCACACACACAAACATTCACATACTTCTCTTGTACACGCACACGCATACACACATATATTGAAACAGAATTGAAACGCTGTTTGATTTTTCTTTTCAGTGTTGAGTGCTCACCATCCCACTTTCATTGCACACACACACGCACAGCTGTATTTCGCCCGACGCTACGTTCTGAGTTCAAATTTCGCCAAGTTCGACGTTGCCTTTCATCCTTTCGGGGTCGATAAATTAAGCACCAGTGAAACACTGGGGTCAATATAATCGACTCAATCTGTTTGTCTGTACTTGTTTGTCCTGTCTGTGTTTAGCCCCTTATGGGTAGTAAAGAAATAGGTATTTCACCCATTGCGACGTTCCGAGTTCAAATTCCGCCGAGGTCGACTTTGTCTTTCATCCTTTCGGAGTCGATTAATTAAGTACCAACTGAACGCTGGGGTCGATGTTATCGACTTGTCCCCTCACAACCAAATTTCAGGCCTTGTACCTTGGATAGAAAGGATTTGTTACCGCGCCGGACAAAATGCTTAGTGGCGTTTCGCCTGGCTCTACGTTCTGATTTCAAATTTCGCCGAGGTCGACTTTGCCTTTCAATCCTTTTGAGGTCGACAAAGTAATCAATAAAGTATATAATATATAATTTAATTATATATATGTACGAGCGAAACGCACCCCGCGTCCAATGGACGGTGCTGAGTTGTCAAACATTTAAACCAAATTTTCTCTAAACAATTGTCCGACCGTCTCATAGGCCACCCCTTTGAGAAACACTGATTTAACCTAAATTTGAGACACCGTGCATTTTTTCGCGTACGCGTAGTATCGATCGCAACAGCTGATGTACTTGCACGTACAAATGCACGTTCCCACGGCTTTATCGATCGCATTCTCACCTGGAATCGATTTTTGTAATTTTTTCAAGACTTATACACGCCCTGATACCGTCGGTATCTACATATCAAATTTGAGCGCAATCGGATGGAGGATGCCCGAGATCTTAGAAGACACAGACAGACAGACAGACAACGGATTTTATATAATAGATGTGAATGTGTGTGTGTGTGTGTGTGTGTGTTTGCGAGTGCGTGTATGCATGTATTGATCAATATGTGTGTATGCATATAAGGTAAAAAAAAAACCCTGTAGACTACGATAGTCACTGAGATAGAAATAATATTTTAAAATTTCTTTTTGTGTGGTTTGGTTTCAAATGATCCACAGCCTGGTACTGGTTCTCAGTTCAGTCGTTGGGGCCCCTGATGTTTAGCAAAGAATCTCAAATTTATTCAGCTATAATCTCCACCAAACCAAAGTTTAAGAAGTAAAACAGCCGTCTGTACTAAATGAAGGCAATATATCTATTTTGTCTGTATTATGGTAATTATACGTCATGCTTCACCAGCCGTGTGCATTCTCGTCCTTTATAAACGAATTACATGGTTCATCTCTCTCACTCTCTCTCACTCACACACGCAAACACACTCTCTCTCTCACATACACACACAAACACTCTCTCTTCTTTAGTTCTTTTTATCAAGAGTTAGATTAAGGAAGTGTACGGGGGTTAACCGTAGAATTTTTGACAACCACTGTGAAATAAAAACACGTTCGTACTTGTTCGTACGTCTCCACCTTCTCATAGCCTGTTGCTGTCATTTCTCTCTACCCTCTCTCTCCCTTCTTGCCATTTAACTCTTCTCTATATTACGCGTTAAGATACTCTCTGATGGACAAACAGACAGACACTCAGATTACTTTGTAAGAGTTGGTGTCATAAAATTAAATTGTTCAAATATTTTGCAAATGAAACAATTGACATCATGAACTAATGATTAAACCATTGCACTAATGTTGTCTCCTTACTGCATAAGTATTATTAATTGCCGTATGTCCCGACCTTGACGACGCTGTTTGTTTTTTCTTCTTCCGTCCCCAAAATACATCTCGAAAGCTTATTGTGCTTCGTAAAGGACGAAGCTGACAATTTTCATAAACCAATTTGAAACGCTGATGAAGATTAGCCTGGCCAAACTTACAAGGCTTCCGTTCTGAATAAAACTGAAAGAGAAATATCTTTTTTTACTTGTCTCAATCTTTGGGCTACGACCATACTGGGGCACCGCCTTAACCCCTTACCCGGCAGAAACGAATATATGCGTTTTGACCGAAATCGTTTTTTCTATCTCTGGCGAGTTAACTCGTCAAAAGATAGACTCGCCAAAATCGACAGCAAACAAGTTCCTTCGTCTATTATAAACTCTTTTTTGACATATACGAGTATATTCGCTCACTTTATACGTCTGGCAGTGACGATTTCTGCCACCTTTCGCTTGAGTAAGGCATTGAAGACCGAGTATGATTTAGTCACCTGGAGACAGTCGAAGGGTTGGAAGGCACATTTTATGAATAGAAGTTTTCACTTTATTTTGTCTCTCTTTTTTGTCATTACTAACAGTTTTGAAGTAATAAAATCAACAGAAGTAAACAATCCTGTTTTGATCAGTCATTCTAAATTTGGAAAATAAGATAACCAAATAAAATAACATGATTTTTTGTAAAAGTAATATGATTTATGAAAAAAACGGGTTAGCTCGTTTCTGCCCAAAGCGGTAATTTAAAATCAATATTATTGAATTAAAATTCATAATAAATAAGGTTTGAAATATACCTCGAAATCACCATTCCAAACATAGTAAAATAAAACAATTAAAAAATATGTCTGAAAAAATACATTTATTTTCAAAATAATTGTTGGGTAAGGGGTTAAGAGGTTTTATTTGAATAAATCGACCCCAAGCACTTCTTTTTCTTTTTAAGTTTGGTACTTATTTTACCGGTCTTTTTTGTTGAACTGCAATGAACAAGATCTATACATCGTTAATCTACTAGAAAAACATCATGGTAAATAATATAAAAACACGAAGGCCTTGTTTTTATGTTTAACATTTTTTCTCGAGATTTTCTGGTCAAAATTAAGATACATTTTCGCTGTCGGGACGTCTTCATTATATATAGTATGTTGTTTTCGTGCGGTATGGTTTTATTAGTTAATTTTCTTTTCTTATAATAATTTTTGGTGCCTATGAGTGAGGGCGCATGGCTTAATGGTTAGAGTATTTGACTCACGGTCATGAGATCAAGGATTCGTTTTTGGACTGAGCGGCGCCTAGTGCTACACACTTGCTGTTCCAGGCTGGAGAGTATGTAGGTGTTTATGTTCGCTGCTATACAGGCAACTAAAATAGTTTACGAAAGTATGGCACATGTTACCAAGTCATATTCATTTGAGAGACCTGGTGATATTTCATTAATGTACATTATTGTACACCAGTCTACTTGTTATCTTATCACTAGTCTGGCAATTACGGAGAAGGCAATGTTTCGTTGAAGAGGTCTGATATGACTGAAACATGTCCAGAGTTGTCTCTCATGCTTGCAAAAGCAAGTTAAAGGTAATTCGTTGATTATCAAATACAACAGTATCCAACTGTTGTTAGACTATTCTTTTTAAAGAATTGTTACCTTGAAAGAAAGAGAAAGCGGGGTAAGAGATATGAATAAATGTGGTAGAACACCAGAAATGGTAAAATGGAGTATTAGATATGTTACCAAATTTAGTTTCACTCGTCAACGAACGGGTTTGCCTTTTATTTTACAGAGGTCAAAAACAATAAATGCGAAAGGCCATATCACGTTGAAAGCACCGGTTCTTATCCGATCTCCGAAGCTAAGCAACGTCGAGCCTAGTTAGTACTTAGATGGGTGACCGCTTGGGAAACCTAGGTGCTGTAAGCGTCACATATTTTACTTATAGGCGTAGGAGTGGCTGTGTGGTAAGTAGCTTGCTTACGAACCACATGGTTCCGGGTTCAGTCCCACTGCGTGGCGCCTTGGGCAAGTGTCTTCTACTATATCCTCGGGCCGACCAAAGCCTTGTGAGTGGATTTGGTAGAGGGAAACTGAAAGAAGTCCGTCGTATATATATATATATATATATATATATAATGTGTGTATGTTTGTGTGTCTGTGTTTGTCTCCCCAACATCGCTTGACAACCGATGCTGGTGTGTTTACGTCCCCATAACTTAGCGGTTCGGCAAAAGAGACCGATAGAATAAGTACTGGGCTTACAAAGAATAAGTCCCGAGGTCGATTTGCTCGACTAAAGGCGGTGCTCCAGCATGGCCAGAGTCAAATGACTGATCAAGTTCTGTTGTGATGATAGACATAATACCTTTATGGGATTAAAAAGTAGACTCATCGAACTCTTACATCGAGTAACGCATCTCGTGAGCAAGGTAGAAGGCGTTTGGAGTCTCGCGTGTTGGTAGTTGGAAGTTGCATCTCGTGAATACATTACTTACTTCCGCTTCGCTAAAATCATATATATATCCGCAACACAATCATATAAAAAATTATCTTTTAACTCTGAGGGATGGGATGTATAAAATTAATCTGAATCTGTATACAAGGACGTCAATTCAAGTGAATACTATGAATTTGTTACCATGTAACAAATAGGCGCAGGAGTGGGTATGTAGTAAGTAGCTTGCTTACCAACTTACCAACCACATGGTTCCGAGTTCAGTCCCACTGCGTGGCACCTTGGGCAAGTGTCTTCTGCTATAGCTTAGGGCCGACCAATGCCTTGTGAGTGGATTTGGTAGACGGAAACTGAAAGAAGCCCGCCGTATATATATATATATATATAAAAAAGGAGATGTGGAACACGAGTTGTGATATATAAAAAAGGAAATGAAGAAAATGCTGACAAAATAATAAAATGCTGACAAAATAAAGTTTTTTCTTCTAGGAAAAAACTTTTGATAAGCATAACAAATGCGCAACCGGTAAAAAGAACTTTACCTAATTAAATTACTTAAATTATTTTGTCAGCATTTTCTTCATTTCCTTTTTATATATATATATATATATATATATATATGTATGCGTGTGTATATGTTGTGTATCTGTGTTTGTCCCCCCAACATCGCTTGACAACCGATGCTGGTGTGTTTAGGTCCCCGTAACTTAGCGGTTCGGCAAAAGAACGATAGAATAAGTACTAGGCTTTCAAAGAATAAGTCCTGATTTCATTTGACTAAAAGGCGGTGCTCCAGCATGGCCGCAGTCAAATGACTGAAACAAGTAAAAGTGTAAAAGTGTATGTATCTTCGAAACTTTGGCACAGGGTCAGCAAGTTCGAAGAAGGGGGCGAGTCGATTGCATCGAAGTCAGTGCTTAACCGTAGTACTTTTTTTTATCGATACCGAAAGGATAAAAAGCAAGGTCGACCTCAAAACGTAAAAACAGACGAAATGCCGCAAAGCAGTTTGTCCGGCGCGCTAACGATTCTGTCAGCTTCCCACCTTGTGCTTTTTTTACTCTTTTACTTGTTTCAGTTATTTGACTGTGGCCATGCTGGAGCACCGTCTTTTAGTCGAGCAAATCGACCCCAGGACTTATTCTTTGTAAGCTCAGTACTTATTCTATCGGTCTCTTTTACCGAACCGCTAAGTTACAGGGACGTAAACACACCAGCATTGGTTGTCAAGCGATGTTGGGGGGCAAATACAGACACACAACACACACACGTACACACACACACACACA
>NC_043005.1:56559561-56592061 GCF_006345805.1 Octopus sinensis | reverse complement strand
TGTATGTATATATATATATGTATGTATATATATATGTACGTATGTATATATTTGTGTGTGTCTGTCTGTTTATATATGGAGATACGTTGAGGCGACGGCTGCAATTAATTGAAAACGTGATGTCACCTACTCTCTTGTTGCTAACTTAAGCCCGTTGAACGACGGGTGACAGGCTGCGGTTTCCTCCCCCTCAACCCAGATGTCTGGCAAAAGTAATGTGTGCATGTTGTGGTACGAAGTCTGAGGTCATATACAAAGGAGAAAATGAGACGACAATTTACTTCAACATTCAATTTTAATTGCTTACCTACACCGAAGAATTGTCATACATGTTTACCTAGATCTGTGCACTTGATGCTGCCTTAATGTCTGAATATGTAAAGAAAGTGTGTGTGTGTGTGTGAGAGAGCTTGTGTATATGTGTTTGTGCATAAATATGATCTAAATATGGGTGATCTAACTATCGTAAGTGCAGTAGCAAAATAGCTAAGATATTAGGTGGCGAAAGGTGGCAAGCTGGCTGAATCGTTAGTACGACGGGCAAAGTGCTTAGCGGCACTTCTTTGTTTTGCGTTCTTGGTTCAAATGTCGCCGAGGTCGACTTTGCCTTTCATCCTTTCGGGGTCGATATGATAAGTACCTGTTAAACACTGGAGTCAATGTAATTGACTCATCCCCTTCCCCGAAATTGCTGCCCTTGTGGTAAAATTTGAAACTATTATTATTATTATTAAGCCCTGGAGTCGATGTAGTTGACTACCCCCACTCCTCCCACCCAAATAAAATTTCAGACCTTGTGCATTTTGGCAGAAAGGAAAAAAAGTGCTTCTTGCATTTTAAGTTCAAATCTCCCCACTGTCAACTTTACCGTTCATCCTTTTAGGGTCAAGCAACCAGACTGGTGGATTTGTAGGATTGTTAAGCATCAAAGAAAAAATGGTATATTGTAGTATTTCTTTCGGTCCTTTGCATTCTGAGTTGAAGGACGGAAGACTTATTCAGCCCTCTTGTTTAAGCGTCCCCTCCCATCCAGTCTTTCGTTACCTTTAAGAGAATTCACTCTGCTGCTAGCATTCGGTCCAAACCTCCTGTTTGAGGATAACTTGTTTCCTTCCGACCATTACACTGGGAGGTCTTGACACAAAGGTAAATAAATAAATAAAAAGGGTTATGTACACTGTGCATTGTACTGGGTGCTCCGAAAGTCTTGTCACTTCCTACCGAAAAGTACTAAGAACAATAGACAAACAATATAGTAATATCAGACACACGTACTGGTTTTAGTATATTCACTTTCATTGACTCTAACACTGTCAGACATCGAGGTTTGTTTGAACGCCAACAGCTTTGTAAAATATCACACACGACATGGCGTCGCATCATTTTGTGCCACGAAAATGAGGGTATTCATACAGACCTTCTTGATGTGTGACAGTGTCAATAAAAGTGAATATACTAAAACCAGTACATGTGTTTGATATTATTATATTTTTCCTCTATTAGTACTTTTCAGTAGGGGGTGACAAGACTTTCGGACCACCCTATACATGTTCAAGTATTAGAACAATTTTAAGTGCTCAAACCTAGTTAAATAGTCTTTCTAATTTCGACACAAGGCCAGCAATTTTGAGGAGATGGGTAAATAGATTACATCAACCCCAGAACTCAATTGGGTACTTATTTTATCGATCCTCTCTCTGGAAAGGATGAAAGGCAAAGTCAACGTCGATGGCATCTGAACCCAGAATGCAATGAACCGGAAGAAATGCCACTAAGCATTTTGTATAAATCAACGTAAATATGTATGATGATGCTTAGGTGTAGGGCCTTCGCCAGTTAATGACAAGCATGTATTTGTACATGAATGTGGAGGTTTGGAGAAGGTTTTTTGTGGAAGGCTAGCAGTTGACCACGCCTACAAGTCTCCCTTCCTAATGTCACTGATGTCTTAATTAAAAGGGAAAAGCTATTGGGGTACTATCGCTACATTAATGTCGTCGCAGAAGATGACTATCAGAACACGCCGAGTCAGTACAGGTACTGCAAGAAACCTCAACCGACCTTCTAAAAGTTCCACCAATCTAACATCCAAGACTGATATTCTTTTTTTCAATTGTGTCTGGGGAGAGTCATTTTTTTGTGCTTTATAATGTTCCACACCCACCGGTAAAATTTCCACTTATTTCTTATTCTTATTTTCCTAAAATTTTCGTTGCGTCTTGCAACCTTTTCAATAGTCTTGACTCTCTTTTTTTCAATGAATCCTGAAAAGATGAAAGAGGACAAAGTTGACCTCAGCGTTTTTTTAAAACTTTTATTTTCATCTTAGATCGATGAGTGCCGGAAAAAAATATATAATGGACGACATTCCGTCATCAGTCTAGCGACCCTGCATAGTGTGCATTTACACACACACACACACACACACACACACACACACACACACACACACACACACACACACACACACACACACACGCGTATATATTCGTTGTTTCAGTGTAGAGAAACAATTAAATGTTGAAGTATCGACATTTTTTTTTTGTTCTGTGCTTGACCTAAACTTCCATATGCAACGTGCAAACGATTTGTTTGCCAGACACCTGGGACGAGGGGCAGGAGAACCCACAGACTGTCACTCGTTCGTGAATGGATTTGAATTAGTAGTAAGAGAACGAAAGCCATCACGTTTTTAATTAACTACTGCAGCCATTAGCTCAACACACACACCAACATAGACAGAGAAGCAGGAACATGCACACACACACACACATGTCTATATATACATATATATACGCACATATAAAAATGCATGTATATATATACATATATATAGATATATATACATATATATATACATATATATAGATATATATACATATATATACATGTATATAATATATATACATATATATACATATATATATACATATATACAGATATATATACATATATATATACATGTATATAATATATATATACATATATATATACATATATACAGACATATATACATATATATATATATATATATATGTATATATATATATATTTAATGTATATATATATATATGTATATATATATGTATATATATATACATATATGTATATACATACATTTACAGTAAAATACAGGCACACACACACGCACACACACACACACACATATATATACGTATATATATATACAGCTGTATATGTGTATGTGTGTACACACGCACACACACACATATATATGTATATATATACATATATATACAGCTGTATATGTGTATGTGTGTACACACACACACTCACACGCATATATATGTATATATATATATATATATATATATATATATATATATATACACACATGAATGTATGTATGTATATATATATATATATATATATATATATATATACACACATGAATGTATGTATGTATATATATATATATATATATATATATATATACACACATGAATGTATGTATGTGTGTGTGTCTGTGCTGCTCTTCCCAATGCGATTAAATAAAATTAATGAAGCAGCAGCTGTAGTCGTAGAGGAAACGACATGAATTGTTGCGAGCGGGAGTTGTAACAACGTAATTAAAAATTGCAAATTGTAAATTATGACTTTGGTAGCGATGGTTTAAGAGTGTCATGCTTGCAATATCTTTCTGGTTTCTCTCTGCACCACACGTAGGAATCGACACTACATGGTCATCACGAGCAGAGACATCACGAGTTTTGTCTTTCTCTATCTTTCATCCAAATCTATATATATAAAGCTGAAGTTGTCTGTGTGTGTGTGGCAGGTTTGGTAGCCTTCAACTAACACTATCTCCTCTGAGACCCTGCGGCGCAAGTTGATCAAAATTGAGAGTATGATAGAATAAGGCTTGCTCTTCATTCCGTAGAAGATAAAATTCAAATCGGACCATGTTAACACCAAATATTATTTACATCAAAAAGGTGCTTTTTTTTCTATGAAAATCCCTATTTTTTACGATTTTTTGACTGCTGTGTCGCCATTTTTCGGTGTATTTCAACCAAAAAATATTCCCTTAAAGAGAATAACAATCTACATAATGCAAAATTTTTACTTTTCAAAAATTCCAATTCTGAAGGGTCAAAATGAAAACAAACCCGAGCACCGCCGGGCTATACTGCTAGTAACGTATAGTAAACAACTTGTTTTACATCTACGTTAAAGACAATTGTATGAATGCTAGCTCGATATGTTCGAATAGTAACTAAGCATTTCTCGCATATGGGTGCAGGCATGACTTTTAATTTTTGAGAAGCTTGCTTTGCAACCACGAGGTTTCGGGTTCAGTACCGCTGTGTGGTACCTAGGACATGTGTCCTCTACTATAGCAGTAGGCCAACCAGTGGAGTGTAAGTAAATTCGGTAGATGGAAACTGTGTGTAAACCCATCGTATACACACACTCACCCCCCCCACCCCCACACACATTAGGCTCTGAAGACACGCTGTAAAGCTAAGCACTTTATAGACGTGAAAACCAGGATAATCCCTTAGACGCGCCATTACTATCTTTATCTAATTATATATATATATATCACCGTGATAACCGTGACCGACCAGACTATCAGATGTTGCTACGCATCGCTGGTCACAATGCGCTTCGCATTGTTTTAGCCTTCAAATGACGTCACCCCGCTGGCTAAGCGAGCAGGCCAACAGAAGAAAGAGTGAGAGAAAGCTGTGGCGAAAGAGTACAGCAGGTGGAGCTTATAGGTGTTTTCGCTCAATAAACACTCACAACATCCGGTCTGGGAATCGAAACCGCGAGTCCGCTGCCCTAACCACTGGGCCATTGCGCCTCCACACACACACACACACACACACACACACACACACACGTATGTATGTATGTATGTATGTGTGTGTGTGTGTGTGTGTGTGTGTGTGTGTGTGTGGATAACTTTCAAAAAGTTCCTTATGGAATCGAAACATGATACTCGGAAAAAGAACTAACAAACAAGTTATGATCAAACTTATGAATTTGTTGACATCGAATTAATATCAATGTATAACTGAAAACAGGCGTAAAAAAAAAAGAAAAACTAAAGAAAAATCGTGTACCAAAAAACTGACAAGCAGCTACCGCTGATCAAGCCATCAGATACAAAACCAGAGAAATAAATCATGAAGATAACGAGGTCCTTCAAAACACGATAAAGTTGCTGGTCCTTATCAAATCCCTGCTGTTACACGGTGCTAGCTGATATCACATGCCACCGATTTCCACTATAGTTTATTGGTGTATTTCCAAACTAGTGGAATTACGAAGAAGGTGTACTTCGTAATTCCTACAGAGGTATGGCAATGATGTTGATTACATAGGCCCTAATGTTCAGCTGTTACTTATTTTATCGACCTCGAAAGGATGAAGGGTAAAGTCGACCTCAGCAAAATTTGAACAAAGAACGTTAAGACGGATGAAATGCCGTTATGCATTTTGCTCGGCATGCTAAAGGTTTTGTCAGCTCACCGCCTTAAGAGCAATTAATATTTAGGGAGAGATCCAAAGAATGAGTTTAGATGTGGTTGTTCACCTTGCTTTGTAGCAGCCAAATCACCCTAAAATGACATCTTGTTGAGTTGAGAAAAAGATGGATACATTGGATGAGGTGGCTGTAGATATGAAATGTTTGAGAAAATGACGGAATGGTCGTGAGTGGCTGGCTGGAACGCCTCTCATCTGAGGTCTGCTCAGCCGTCAGGGCTGAAAAAGGGCTAAACAACAAATTGTCAACATACACATAGTTTCGAAAGGGGAAAGAACAATGTTAAAATGGAAAAGTTAGAAGAAAGAGAAAGAGAGAGAGAGAGAAAGGAGTGTGTGTGAGAGAGAGAGAAAGAGTGTGTGTGTGTGTGTGTGAGAGAGAGAGAGAGAGAAAGAGTGTGTGTGTGTGTGTGTGTGTGAGAGAGAGAGAGAGAGAGAGAGTGTGTGTGTGTGTGAGAGAGAGAGAGAGCGAGAGTGCACGAGACAGAGGGAATGAGAGATAGCGCGAGACGAGGTAAGAGAGAGAGAGAGAGAGAGCGGGATGAGAAATGGGGAGAGAGAAGGGGAGAGGAAGAGAGAAGGAAAGAAAGAAGAGGGAGTGAACGAGAGTGAGCGAGAAAGAATAAGAGAGAGGGAGAGTGAGAAAATGAGAGATAGTAAGAGATGTGGAGAAAGAGAAAGAGAAGAAATAACGATACAGAAAAAAATAAAAATAGATAAGAAGGGAATTATAAGAGATTGATGGATACGTAGGAGAGAGAGGAGGGAGAGGGAGAGGGAGAGGGAAAGTAAGAGAGGAAGAGAGAGCGAGGGAGAGATAATAACGAAAAGAGTCAAAGCGATGTAGAAAAAATAGACAGAGTGGTAAAAAGTGTGAGAGTCATATAGATAGACAGTAAGATAAAGAGAGGGAAGGAAAGAGAGAGAAGCAAAGAGAAAGAGAGAGGGAAAGAAAGAGAGCGAAAAATAACAGTACGAAATATATGAGCTTATGTTTACATCATAGGATCGTTTCGTTTGAATGTTTGAGCTCGAACGCTGGTACAGAACGGTCGGCAATAACTCATCTACAATGGAATATCATTAAAATACGAATATATGTAATCGAATATATGTACATATATATATATATATAAAGATGAGGTCCTGCAAGCATATTCCTGGTAAGTCAATCATTATTATTAATATCTTTTAATTACATTTTTCTTATTCTTAGTTGCTGAAAAAGCTGTTATTGATACCGAAAGGATCAAAAGCAAAGAGTTGATCCTTCTGCAGTCAACTTTGCCTTTAATCCTTTCGGGTGGTGATAAAATAGAGTACTAGTCAAGTATCACTGGTATTGACTAACTCCCTATTTTCAAAATTACTAGAAACTAAAATTACTAAACTAGAAACAAAATGACTAAACTAGAAATGAATAATATTGCTGTGTTCAAATCATGCTGAGGTCAAATTTTTCTTTTATCAATCTAAGATTGATAAAATAAAGTACCAGTCAAGTACTGGGGTCGATGTTATTGACGAGTTCTTCCTACAAAATTTCAGATCCTGTGTCTATAGTAAAAAGGATTATCAAGCGAAGGTAAAGAATACGCAAGCCACCCGTTTTCGGCGTTTAGGGTTACGGTTAGTGTTAAGGTTAGGGCTACGCCGAAAACATGTGGTGTGCGTATTCTTTACCTCTACCGATTATCATTATTACTATTATTAGTATTAGTAAGAGGATAGCGAGCTAGTAGAATCATTAGCAGCCGGGCAAAATGCTTAGCGGTATCTCGACGTCGCTATGTTCTGATTTCACTGAGGTCGACTTTGCTTTTCATCCTTTCGGGATCGATGAATTAAGTACCATTTGAGTACTGGGATCGATCTTATCGACTTAAACCCTCCCCTCAAAATTTCAGGCACGCTGGGCAAAATACTTAGCGGCATTTCGTTCGCCTTTACGTTCTGAGTTCAAATGCATTTCATCCTTTCGGGGTCGATTGAATACACACCAATTGAGTACTGTGGTCGATTTCACCGGCTTATGTCGCTACTCTGAAATTGCTGGCCTTGTGCCAAAATTTGAAACAATAATAATTATTTTTGCTGGAGCACGAATAAAAACTGATATCCTTTATTGTACAAAAGGAAAACGTTGAAAACAGAGGGAGATATACAGGCCCGGCAGTTTCAGAGAGTCAAAAATTTTGAAATTAATGCGGCTGGACTTTGAGACATACTAAATATTGAAAGACGATTTTCCCAGTGATGTGGGAGTCTCCAGTGCAAGGGACAGCAGTAGACCCTTAAAGGACTTCCGGAAGGACTCTCAGAATTTCATGGAGACTGAGTCACTTGGTTTCCGGGACCACGAAATGAGTCAATAATCTGTTACCTTTCTTCTTTCTTTTCTACCAACATAGTATCTCGGAGAGTGGTGCAGATGGCCTGGAGGTCTCTCTGGAAGCAGAGTCGTCTGCTCAATGACTTCAGGTCATTAGGCTTGAATGTGATAACTATCGTCGAATCTAGGGTTCACGACAGACGTGCCTTAGCACCTATTTTGGGCTACTGAGATCTTCGCACATCTTACTTGGCCTGGAATGCTGGGCGGGGTTGTGGTGCTGTTTTGGAAAGGCCTGGGTCTCAATATACGGTCGATCTTCCTGGATCAGAACGGTAAGTTGGCATTCCTTGACGTGGACATTATCTAAGATTGTGCCTTTAGATTAGTCGCTCTTTATGATCCGACTGGGGCGGGACGACAGGATTTCTTCAGGCGACCAGAATGCATCGTAGTTTAGTACTAGAAGGCAATCAAGACACCACAATCTACGCAATTCCAGATTGTGTATGGTTAGCAAATAGTTTCGAAAACCTACTCAGTCGTTTCCAACTGACTGCGAGGTACCGACAATATTATCCAAATGTGTCAATGTGTACAGGGCCAAACAGCATCAGGTCATACTGATCGTTTCTAGAAAAATTATTCTGTAGGTCAGTAGATGGAGATAGCATAGGTTGTCCACTATTGAAGGTTGTGCTTGTATTTGTGATCGTGGTGTCTGTGATAGCGGTGGTGGTGGTGGTGCTGACAGGATGATGCTCTTGTTAGTGCTAGGGAAACAGCTGCTGGGTGGTGGTGTTAGTGAATCGTTGCTTGAAGCCACCTCCCCCATTTGTTCGTATCTTCCGGCTTTGTGATTTATAATTGTCCCGGATATGTTGTATGTAAACAAGGACTCAGTTACTGGAAACTGAACGTTTCTTTCCTTGTGCACCAAGTTTACAAAATCCAGATTAGAGAACTAGTTAAGAGAGAGTTTACAAAAGCAATCGTCAACAACTGATTGTAGTTAGCCCTGAAAAGGACTATTAGTTTAGAATCGATAAGATTTAGTAAGAAAATAGTTATAGTGATTTTTTTTTTACTTAAGGCAGAATTAATAACTTAGAAGAGGTGTCTAGGAAAGGCATTGCAGATGATGTGCTGGCGGCGAGATTGGTCCTTGACCGATTCTTCAACGCTAAGCACTATCGATGCACTTGCAGAGCTATGACTCGTACTATGAGGCAGGAGGGAACAAATGCAGCTCAATGGGTTCGCACGGCAGAGGCGCAGCGTGACAGTAAAGCTACAGTTCAGTCTTTGACGGATTGGGAGGGGCGTGTGCAACTCGATTCCAAGCAGATGCATCACAAACCTCCTCAAGACATACCTCGACTCACATCACATAGATATGATGTATGAAGAAGGTGGCGGTCAGGACCCTATATGGCAAACAGAAGTACCCCAACACAGAAAAACTACCTCCACAAAAGCTGGAAGATACGAACAAATGGGGGAGGTGGCTTTGAGCAACGATTCACTACCACCCAGCAGCTGTTTCACTAGCACTAACAAGAGCATCATCCTGTCACCACCACCACCATCACCACCACCACCACCACCGCCGCCGCCGCCGCTATCACAGACACTATGATCACGGGTACAATCAACCAAATTCACTCACACTTCAACAGTCGGAACACATTCTCCAATCTGAACAAAAAGGAAATTCACCACGCAACCATAAACACAAACAATAAAAATATCTGATGGATCACATACAAATATCACAGACATTAAATGCATTATATTAACAGCCAAACATGAAAATCATTTAAATGTCGCAACATACATGTATTCAAAAAAATAAATGCCCCCTATAGAATAGATTTCAGAGACAATATAAACAAAAGAGTGTCTAAAGAACACCCATAACCAGCGGAGGGACGGAACACTTGTTCCTCCACATGAATACGCCCTCCTTCTATCGAACATGACCATAATTAGAATAAGCAGTGTAAATGCTCATGGATGGAATCCATCGGACTTAATGGATCTGCAGACAGCTCACTACTGTAATGGCCGTTTAGGACAGAAATTTGAAATGTTACTTGAGGGGTGACACAAACCATCTGAAGGCTTTCTGTCCAGGGTAAAAAAAAAAGCAGCAACCACAGTAGTCGCAGCAGCCGCAACAACAGCAACAGTGGAGGCGCAATGGCCCAGTGGTTAGGGCAGCAGACTCGCGGTCGTAAGAACGCGGTTTCGATTCCCAGACCGGGCATTGTGAGTGTTTATTGAGCAAAAACACCTAAGCTCCACGAGGCTCCGGTGGGGTGGGGTGGGGGGGCTGATACCCGCTGTACTCTTTCACCACAACTTTCTCTCGCTCTTTCTTCCTACTTCTGCCACGAAGCAGAGGAACCATGGTGTAACCTACTATGGTGTGGTAAACTTTCAGACCCTAGTCTAGATTGCGAACCCTCTGTAGCCCGGGATTGTTCAGCTCTCCACCCGATAAAAGCCACCGTTTACGAAATGAGGATAACAACGTAGCTTTCGCGCCCGTGCAACCGCCAGTCTATCGCGTGTGGTGGGTGGATCTTCAAGTTGCCACACGCAGTCTTAGTAGCTTACAGTAGGCTCGAATTAGAGATTATTCTTTGTGGCTAATGGCGTGAGTCCTGATTAGAAGAAGAAGAAGAAGACAACAGCAACAACGACAGCAAAATATCAGTGGAAACAACGGCAACAAAAATAAAATAAGAAACATCGCCCTCAAGAGCTATCACACCCCCACCAACAACTGTAACTGAAAGTCCTCGAAAAAAAAAAACCCCTCAAGACATGACCCGCTCCGCTTCGTACTACTCAGTTATGTCGTTTGGTGAAGGTGGGGGAGAAGAAAACAAATGGTTAAATGTAACAAACAAGAAAAAGAAGGAACAACAAAAGAAAAAAAAACTGGGAGATTCAAATGGGTAAAACAAAAACCTCCCAACAACGACACACGAACATCATCATCAACAACAACACCAGTCGTGCCAGCACCATCGTCATCACAATCACCATCATCACCATCACCACGATCACCACAGAGACAACCAACATTACAAACACTAGCAAATCCTATAACACCCGAAAATCGAAGAACAACTGAAGTACATATATCAATACGCAGACATCATACCAAAAAATAACATACCGACACCCAAAGATCAATCAAACAATACGTAATATACATCACACACAAGGCAGCGAGCTGGCAGAATCGTTAGCACACCGGGCGAAATGCGTAGCCGTATTTCGTCTGCCGCTACGTTCTGAGTTCAAATTCCGCCGAGGTCGACTTTGCCTTTCATCCTTTAGGGGTCGATAAATTAAGTAACATTTACGCACTGGGGTCGATACAATCGACTTAATCTATTTGTCTCTCCTTGTTTGTCCTCTCTGTGTTTAGCCCCTTGTAGGTAGTAAAGAAATAGGTATTTCGTCTGCCGTTACATTCTGAGTTCAAATTCCGCCGAGGTCGACTTTGCCTTTTATCCTTTCGGAGTCGATAAATTAAGTACCAGTTACGTACTGGGATCGATGTAATCGACTTAATCCCTTTGTCTGTCCTTGTTTGTCGCCTCTATGCTTAGCCCCTTGTGGGCAATAAAGAAATAATAATATACATCAAACGATAAAAATATAAATATCCCGATGGTGCAGGGGACTGTAGCGGGAACATCAGCAAAAACTTAACAAAGAACTGCTTGTGTAAAGGCCCACATCTAACCAGAAGGACAAAATATCTGGACCTCGTCCTCAACAGAATTAATGTGCACGGAGACTTTTCTCTGTTCTCTTTCTGTCGAACATGAACTTATTCAGAATAGGCATCATAAAAGCGTGTAGTCTAGAGTCACCTTGTAAGCAGGGCCATCGAAATCATTACTAACTATAAATGTGTGTGTGTGGATCAGTCAAACCAGAGTTTCTGACCCTCACATATCAATGGTACGATATTTACCTGTCTCCAAGTTGACCCAATCGGAAATATAAGGTGGCATGGCTGTGTTGTTTCAGAAAGGTCTCAGTCTCATGATACGAACGATGTTCATAGACCGAGAGCGTAATTTGTGTTACTCGACGTGACGAGCAGAGAAGGTCATACCCTGAGGCTTGTAACCGTCTCCGGTCGAACAGGAGCTAGGCGACCAGATTTCTTTATGCATTTGAAGTGTTTTCCGGGAAAACAGCTCCTTAGTACTGGTGGAAGACTGGAATTGTATCTTGGGTGCACGTTGGAAATGTGTGGAGCTAGTCGCTTGAAGAGAGGAATATAAAACCTTTATAAACCTGTTGAGATGCTTCCAAAAGTCTGTGCTATGTATTCTTGAAACGATCGTAATGGTGGGATAAATGTAATATCATCTATTCCATTCTTGGCGTTAGGAAGGGCATCATCCATAGAAACACCGCCAGATATGACTGGCCTGGTGCAGCCTTCGGGCTTCCCAGACCCCAGTTGAACCGTCCAACCCATGCTAGCATGGAAAGCGGACGCTAAACGATGATGATGATTCTTAGTCTCATACTCCGCGACAAATGAATTATCTCTAGAAGTTTAGATTGTGTGGAACTGTCCACTTCTAAGCACGCTGTTAGCAGTTATTCTCAGGAGAGATAAGGAAATCGCTCGGATTTCTATGTCCCCTTCAATCTGATATATATATCAGTTATCCGGCCATCGAAAGAGAGATTTTTTCGATGGTCGGATAACTGAAGAGATGGAGGCGTGGGTTTCCGCCCCAACATCCGAAACTCGGAGTTTTATCATGGCTACCGAATAATTGTCACATATTAATTTTACAGATAAATCCCTCTATTTACATAATATCGAAGTCTCTTTCATTCTTTTGTTGTCTTACCATTTCTATCAATATATATATATATATATATATATACTACATGCACATAAACATACATAAAAATACGTGTATGTATTTTTTGACAAAACCGTGGGGAATGCAACTCTTTGGGAAGAAAGATACTCTGACATAAAACGTGGTTAGAGTACCAGCCATCTTACAATGTACTGGAACCTACTACTTCACCGAGAGAGAGAGAGAGAGAGAGAGAGAGAGAGAGGGAGAAGGAGAGAGAGTAGAAGAGTGGTAAAGTGTTGTACAAGCTTTTGTCACTTAAATCCAGTGACATATAGGTATCTCGCTATCGTTTCATTGTTTGATCCATTTTGTTTTACTTACAAAGTCCTATGACCATGAATGCTTGGCGATGTGTTGAAAAGTTATATTTGTGTACATGCAACAGTAGAAGTAAATCAGCACAATCAGGCTGAATGTGAGACGGCTAGGTTCTGAATAGAATAGACAGTGCCATTTGCAGCATATTTATTTAAAATCTAGAATAATTATTAATGATTCATATAGCGTTCTACTTACGGGTGTGATAAGCGATTGATTTATGCAGGTGCGATCATTCAGGTGTAAATTATTGGTTCTGACTGTAATCTAGTAAAGCTGTCGGATTGATAATTGTTGATTCCCACAACTCTTTTGTTACAGATGTATGAAGTGTTCAGGGAGGAGTAGCACTTCTGGTACAAAACATCTACAGATGATATCATCTGATTAATATTGGGTAGGAGCTAAGGTGCGTACCTTTTTTTTAAGTTAACTTCAAAAACAATATTTAGATATTTGTACATACCTTTATTGAACCACATATACTCCATTTTGTTCCACTACCTTTGATGACTATCTTTGAAGCAACTTCATGGTCCCATTCTCCCAGTATTATTCTGGGTAATGAACTGGTCTTAGTTGTTTTTACGGTCTTCTACAGAATTGAAGCTCTCCCCATTAAGAGATTTTGTAGGGACCGAAATAAATAGTAATCCGAAGGTGCAAGCTAAGATGAGTACGGTAGTGATGTTGAACATCCCAGACAAGCTGCAACAAGTTCTACCTAGTCTGCAAGGAAACATGAGGTTTGGTGTTGTCCTGAAGGAAAACGACATCCCCACACAAATTTACGCCCTCACAAGGTTCCACAGATACCGTTGTAGAGAAGGTAAAAATGAGATAAATGGATTCTTCAACCTATAGCCCGTCAGTACAATGAACCTGATTTGGAAAGTGATGGGGGAAGGATTAAACTTCAACTGGTGATAGGGGCAAAAACCATAGAAGCCTGTGATATTATTAAGTTTATCGGGAGCAAATAAATATATATCTTTTTATTTATTTGTTTCAGTCATTTGACTGCAGCCATGCTGGAGCACCGCCTTTAGTTGAACGAATCGACCCCTTTGTAAGACTAGTACTTATTATATCAGTTCTTTTGCCAAACCGCTAAGTTACGAGGACGCAAATACACCAACATCGGTTGTCAAGCGATAGTTGGGGGCAAACACAGATAAAATAACAAATTCATATATATATATAAAATAATAAATAATATATATGTATATATATATATATATATATATATATATATATATGTGTGTGTGTGTGTGTGTGTGTGTGTGTGTGTGTGTGTGTGTGTGTGCATATATGGGTACAAGACGTCACCATCTGTGCAAGCAACATGAAATACGTATACAACGAGAGAAGAAATTGGAAACCAGGACAAGTAAACACAAAGAATGGACCTTCATCAGTTGTTGGCTGACTATCTACTCATTTCGAGCACAAACACATACACACACACACACACACACACACACACACACACACACACACACACACACACACAGACACTGTTATGACCTCCACAGCTATCTGCGGAGGCCATTCGAGATCCTGTGTGAAGGTTAAAGGTACTCCATTATGGTGCTTTTCCACCACCTCTTCTACATCTCTGCCTCTGTAGAAGAAGACCAATAGTTCCTCTTCCTCTGGGTTCGAGGTTGTCAGTTCTTCCGTTGGCGGCACAATTCCCCCAACGGTGTCTCTTACCCTGTCGGTGGCACAACCCCTACCGGCAAGGCTCCGGTACATTCTGGTGCTATGTCACCGACTGCCGGTAATGACCCGTTTCCCTTCCTCTTCTTCTTTTTTTCCCCTATCAACTGAGGGAGGGTGCGTCTCCTCCGTGACTGGGAGATTCACCTCCTCTCCCTCATCCCCAGGATCCTTCGGTGAGCACCCATTGTTGCTCACCTTCTTCCTCTTGCGGCCCTTTCCTGAGGAGTTCTCCGTCTCCTCAGCCGCTTTCGTTCCCTCTTCTACAGAGGTCTCAAATGACTGCTCCAGGACTCCGCCTTGCTCCCGAGGACAGTTCTTTAAGCAAGCTACTTACCACACAGTCACTCCTGCGCCTATAAATAAACTATAAATTTTCATCAGGTTAGAGAAGAGCGAATTGTAACATATAGGGATGAAATGAACAAAGTATAATGAATAATAGATTCTGTAATAAATGATAGAATAAAGTAAATGAAATAGATAAAAATGTTGAGCAAAGAAATCTGGTAAGCCAAAGTAGATAAATCTAGCTTTACTAGTGTTTCATTATAATAGGTATTAAGTATATTATAGACCAGGAAATGCTTGACGTTAGGTATCTAATAGCTGTTTAGAAACTGAGTAGGTATTACATATGCTATAAGTCGGGTGAGGTGTAGAAGTATGAATGACTGGAGAACAGTAGGGGGATAATCTATGAAAATAAAAATCTATGGAGAAACAAATAAATACATGAAATAGAATAAACAAATATGATGAATGGATATTAAACCAATTGAATGGGCCTGTGCCGTATCTAAACAACATAGTGGAAATAAATTGGTAGGTAGTTATACAGAGGAAGTTGTCCTACTGCATCTAGATTCGTGGTAAAATTTGAAAGTTTTAAAGAGTATGTGAACACAATGGGAGGATGCCCCGTTGTGCTTATTTAATACTTGTGTTGGTTTATGGGAGAGTAACCAACACAACCAATAGGGGGCGTTTTGGATCTGGTATGGAGGACTAGAGTCAGTGATGGACAAAGCTTTATCGTGTGGTACGTTTTCTTCCCCAAGAAACCATATTACACGATATACAACTTGTGTTCTGCTAGAGAAGTTGAATTACTGTTATTTTTTTCTTCGTGTCTAAACGAGTTTAAATGCGCTGCGTGTCTTTATTTAAAATTAACGGTAGCTCCATATGTAAACATTGGTGGAGTTTTGCAGCCTGTTTATGACGGAGCACTTATATACTACGTTAAAGCTTTTGCAGTGAGCTTGTCATGGCGTTTGTTTCGTAAATGAAATTACACCAGGAGCTCTTTTGTATAGTAATCATTCTGCTAAGTGTGCTATAAATGGTATAATAAGAAATTGTATGGAGCATTAAGTTAAATCATCTGATTCACTCTCCTCGCAGTTGCAGTTTTCAATACCATCTATGCCATCATTATAAGTATTGGTGATTGAAGGGTTCCCAGCCCTTCAGAGAAGGCAAATGCGGCATTAGTAACGTGGCTGATGGTGTTATCCCTAACATTGTAACTAGTAGTTATGTTGTTGTTACTATTATTATTCTTTCCTACTCTAGGCACAAGACCCGAAATATTTGGGGAGGGGGCCAGTCGATTAGATCGACCCCACTACGCAACTGGTACTTAATTTATCGACCCCGAAAGGATGAAAGCAAAGTCCACCTCAGTGGAATTTGAACTCAGAACGTAAAAACTGACGAAATACTGCTAAGCATTTCGTCCGGCGTGCTAACGTTTCTACCAGCTCGACACCTTAACAATTATTATTATTATTATTGTAATTACTGCTATTATTATTATTATTATTATTGTAATTACTGCTATTATTATTATTATTATTATTATTATTATTATTATTATTATTATTATTATTATTATTATTATTATTATTGTTACTGAGTGAGAGAGCAGCGCATGCCTTCAAAGTTAAACTGGGGTACAAATATACGAAACCCAATATACTCCACATGATTACCCCCACATGACTACTAGGCACATACATCACGACAATATGTGCGCGACATGGTGATCTCGTATCTAGATTAACAGCGCATGATCTTGCAAGTGGGGCCTAGCTAGAATTTTTTTTGGGTCGAGGAGTCCAATCCACTCAAAAGGTCCCTGAATAAAGGTTGTTTAAGGATGTTAAGTTCATGTATTCAGGGGGTGAATTATCCAAATCCCAAAGAATTCCTCTCAACACATGGCTATGATGCTCCCCCACTACTTCTGCTCGTGATCAGAGATGCACATATTATCAGCCACAAAGGGACATGCTCAACTGGTTAAAATCAAACAACTGACAAGCAAAACTGTGGTAATTAAAGAGAAGCGGGGTGTATACCAGAGTATACTTCTTCACCCACTTGTATACCAGAGTATACTTCTTCACCCACTTGTATGTCCTGGGGGACATAGAATTCAAATTTCTTGTGGGCATTTGGGATGTAATTCTATCTTCAGAATTATATTTCGTATGATTCATTTTATGGTGACGAAGAGACAGTTGAATACATATCGTAAGCTGTTGGTTGTGGTGTAGCGTATTGGGGTGAGTGTTCTTATCACTAGTCTCAAAAATTTGTCCTATGAAGAAAGGCTGAGGACGCTCGACCTTTATTCTCTTGAAAAACGCCGCCGCCGTGGTGATCTCATTCTCGCCCACAACATCATAAGCGGAAAGTGTAACCTCTCGAAAGAGCTGTTCTTCACTCCTGCTCCAGAGCGTCGGCTGCGGGGTCATTCCGAAAAGCTCTACCTGCGACGATTTCATCTCAATCGAAGGAGAGGAGCTTTCTCCGTCCGGGTTGCGGATCCGTGGAAGAAGCTGCCAGACGAGATGGTGAAGATGCCGACGACCGCTTTGTTCAAAGCCTCCCTTGACCTCAAGTGGCCTGAACTCTTTACATGAACACCACCCTGTACTTAACTCCATGTCCCCCTACATGGCCTTGCTATTTGCTTTTGAGCCAAATTAACTAACTAACTAACTAACTAACTAACTAGTGGTGAGTGTTGATTTCATTGTTTTGAGGTGTCTAGAATCACGCAAGATTAAATTCAATTAAATTCGCAATTGAATTTAATCTTATGTCAGCATCATCATGGCATACCGGCAAATGGTTCTTACACTATTTGTATATAGTCATAGACTAGTGATTCAGTTCGTCCCTGGTTCAACTCAGGTATGTGATAGTGATAAGCCACAAAAATGACAGAATATCGATATCTATCATTCCTGGATGGGATCGGGGGTGAGTTGTCTCGCCTGACAATGACTTTCAGGTGTTTTAACACCTAGTGCTATGACGGAGTCGTCCCTAAAGCGGTATGTCATAGTGAACCGGCGAACAGGCAAAAACATAGAGTATGTGTGGTTGATAATACATACATACATACATACACACACACACACACACACACACACACACACACACACACACACCCACACACACACACACACACACGCACACACATATATATATAAACATATATAATTTATATAAACAGCAGTTTGCAGTGTTTTACCAAAAAGAATTATAATTGTTACTAAATGTGACTAGGGTGTTAGAAACACCTACATTGCTAGAGATAAGAGCTAAAATGTTCTAATGTTGTAGTCAACGCGCATAAATGTAAACATATACATTAACAGGGCCCTTAATCGTCCGAAAATTGCCGATCAAGAATTCCCAATACTGACGTCAATTTCGGCAATTTCCGTTGCCTCACCAGTTAGAACTGGATCAAACTTCGGCTCTTTCGGACTCGTTTCTCTATTAGTATATGTTTTCACCATTCAAATTAATGGATGGTTTAACGATTCGCCAATGCGTATACATAAAATTAATAAACAGCAGTTTGCAACGTTTCACCAAAAAGGAAAAATTATAATTGTCACTAAATGTGACTACATTGCTAGAGATCAGAGCTAAAGTGCTCTAATGCTACACTCTCCCACATGCATTTGTACAAATATATGTGCATAGAAATATGCATACATAACAACACATAGACACAAACGTGCGTACACACGCATTCATAAATGCTTTGATAAGTAACGGCACAAACAATAGCTGAGTTAGTAGCAGTACCTGCTCAGTAAATATTATGGTTAAGAAAGTCAATTCCAAAAATAGATTGGATAAATGACTGGAGACTCATATACGGGTAGAAACGAGTTGTTCAACTTGAAAAGTATCATATTGCCTTATTTCTTTATTCGCAACACGAACAATTCTAGCCTTGCCTTCCACGATCAGGCTTTGATTATTTAACGATACTACTACCAATCAAAGCATTGTATAATTCTTATTGTTTATGACACGATAAAATCACAAACTGCGGCGTTTGAGGTTGAAAAGTTGATTTGACTTAAAAGAATCAATTCTTCATGTAGTTGACACTTTTCACTACCAACAGCAACAACAACAACAATAGCAGCAGCAGCAGCTTACCTTGTAAATAGTCACCACTCATTTCGATAATTTCTTTTAATCTTTAATATCCATCAATCAAACTTACCTTTAAACGAATAATTAAATATAAGCGCAGGTATGTCTGTATGGTAAGAAATTTGCTTCTCAACTACGTGGTTTCGGGTTCAGTCCCACTGTGTGGAATTTTAGGCAACTGTCTTCCTCTATCGTATGAAACCGACCAAATCCTTGTGACATGAATCTAGAAGACGGAAACTGCAAGAATCCCGTCACACACACACACACATATATATAATATGTGGTATAATTATAAACAGGGCGAATTTTAGCCATTTCTCTGCAATCTGGAAAAATATGCTGAATAACCTTAATCGATTTTAGAACCTTATTGGGTTCCCATCAGAGGGGTCCACATCATTCTAACAGCCTCCTGAGAACCAGGCAGCCAAATTGCTAATATACTCAACAAATGCAGCAGTTACTCTATGCATGAGTCCCTAATTTGCATACCGAAAGGGTTTAACACTCTATAAATATCACCGGCCTGTCAACGGGGATCTTAGTCCACACGGTATCAAGGTATGATATAATATATATGTAACATATGGTATAATTATAAATAGGGCAAATTCTTTTATTCTCTTATTTGTTTTAGTCAATTGACTGTAGCCAGGCTGGAGCACTGCCTTTAATCGACAAAATTGACCCCATGACTTATTCTTTGTAAGCCTAGTACTTATTCTAGCGGTCTCTTTTGCCGAACCGCTATGTTACGGGGACGTAAACATACCAAAGTCGGTTTTCAAGTGATGGTGGAGGGACTAGCACAGACACACAAACGCGCGCGCGCGCACACACACACACATCGGGCTTCTTTCAGGTTATAGTGGAAGACACTTGCCCAAGGTGTCACACAGTGGGACTGAACCCGGAACCATGTGGTTGGTAAGCAAGCTACTTGCCACACAACCACACCTACATACATACATACATACATACATACATACATACATATATATATATATTCATACATACGTAATACATACATATACACATATATATATTTATGTTTGTGTTTGTGTTTGCTCCTCCCGTTTGACAACCGGTATCGGACTGTTTACGTCCCACTTACACAGCGGTTCGGCAAAAGGAACGGATAGAATAAGTATCAGACTTGTTAGTATCGAAATTGATTTTTTTTTTTGATCAGCCGCAGTCTAATGACTGGAACAAGCAAAAGATAAAAAAACTTCAGCATATTTTTCTTTCCGTTGTGAAATTAGTCGCCACGAGAGTATTTGCAGAGGGCTTGGGATGAGAATCGAACCGACCACTTTTGTTATTTAACAATACATTATGTCCCGCTTAATGTGGCCGGTGGAGAGTTCGCAACTGAGAGGAGCTTCGAGGAAACGCTACAAAGTCTGCCTCAAGAAGTCTCTAACAGCATGTCAAATTAACCACCAATGCTGGTCAGACCTGGCTGTGGACCGTGATGTCTGGCGCCACACGATCTTCAACGCAGTCAGCAAGTTTGAGGAACAAAGAAGAGACGCACTTAAAGACAAGAGACGCAGGAGGAAGGTGCGAGCCGCCTCTGGTACCACACCGGATGTTACCTTCGTCTGTGGACACTGCTCACAGACCTGCCTTTCCCATATTGGACTTGTCAGTCATGAGCGTGCATGCACGCGACGTGGACAGCCTTCCTGATCTTCGTTCGCGAGCCATATATACTTTTGTTTTAGTTAACTTTGCAAATAGTGAAGAAAGAGCTAGTAAAGTATTTGGATAGATTTAAAGACTAAATTCTGTCCCAAATTCCTGGCTTTGTGCCTACGTTAAAAACTATGTATATAAAACAAAAGACGACTGTGTGTGTGTAGAACGTATGCATTTCTATAATTTTTAGTCGATTTTCACCAAACGTTACACACACATTACTTATGTGCCAAGGATGGTCATGTACTATAACATTTGCCCAGAGCTCCCGTGTAGAGCGAGAAACCGGGAGAAGCGGTGTTTTACATGGGTTTTTCTCTAAAAGCTTCTGAAGCTTTCAACCGATTCTCTCCCTTTTCTCTCTTCTCCCTCTTTTTCTCATTCTCTGTTTCTCTTGCTTATACATATACCCTTCCTCGTCCTCTGTAATAGTTCCTCTCTTTTAGTCTATGCCTGCTTCTTTCACTCTCCCCCTCTCTCTCTCTTTAACTCACTCACACACTAATTTCTGTCTACAAGTTGACATCCGTGTTTTTCAATTAGTCGTGCGTAAAAATCTCCGTTGTTACAGTTTTTGTACGTTTTCCCATAGAAATAATTTAGTCACTTTTAATTTTTGTTTACACAGTGTGATTAAATTCAGTTTTGCCACATCTGCCTAAAAATTGACTCCATTGTATTTTAATTTTATCGTGCGTAAGTATTTGTCATTACGGTATTTGTACGTTCTCTCTACAACGTTACTTATTTAAAAGTTTTTGCATTCCGTCTATTTAAATACACTATTTACATTTCTCCCTCTATCGAAAACGTGCGTGCAGTCGTGCATGCGTACGTATGGCCGCTATGGGCCACATACAGCCGATAAGCCTTTATCATTAGCCAATGAGATTTCAACCACGCCACTAAGCAGTCATGCGTTAGAAAAAACTATCCTAAAGCGGTTCATATTTTTCACTCAAGCTATTTCCTTCTAGAGCTTTATACACTCAAACAAGGTTTGTAAGTTCTGTCTACAAATTGACTTCCTTGTCTAAAGACATAAAATTATTTGTCTGTCTGTCTGTTCCCTATGCATTCTCAAACTGCTCGACCAAATGAAATAAAATTTTATCAGATCCCGTGAGTGTCAATATGTAATTTTTTTCATTTGGATTAAAACAATATAACATTGACACTGGTTCGGTATTACATGTTAAAAGTGAAAGAATAAGATGTGTGAAAAGTCTAGCTGCATCCGGAAAAAAATATATATATTATGAAACAAAAATAAACGCAAAATTTATTACACGAATCTGTTACCGCCACGAGTCAACTATTTGACGCCGAACACAAGTTTGATGTTGAATTTTCCGTTCAGATAGCTCTTCCCACGACTGCAAGACGGCTTCGTGCAATTCATGCCTCGGTTCGTAAGCAAGCTACTTACCACACTATTTTTATAGTAACGTGACAAGGAGTTAAAACTCTATCTTAGTAAACTTTAATAAGAGAGAGATAACCAACTTAATTAGAAATCTTTCTTCAAAAATTAAAAATTCTGCGCTATAGATAAGTTTCAAAACAAAGATGCTAACGTGTATGCAGCCAGACTTTTCACACAGATGATATATTGTAATGTCACATAATGTTGTTTCATTTTTATTCTTTCACTTTTCCTTCTAATCTTATGATAGTGTTATACTTTTATTCTTTCACTTTTAATTCAACTGTGACAAATAAATGAATAACTTATATCCTAATGTGAACAACATTATGCACCGGCAACTTTCTGTCTCTACCGCCATGGCAGCGGAATGGTGTGTCAGTGTATGTGTGTTGACTGACATAACGAACGGCTGGAGGTGAAACTCTTGGCAAAAAAGAATTAGGTGGCAGGTCCAAGGTATATAAAAATACACATTTACCGTTCAATTACCAGTTCATAATTATCGCAGCAGTTGCAAGGTTGCAATGTATTTACAATTACATATTTACCCTTAAATTAATGGAGTCTCAATAGAGAAGGTTAGCAAACGCATGCTGCAGCATGTCAAATGGAGTCTCAAAGGAGAAGGGAGATGAGACTTTCCCAAGATCAGCAAAGACATGCTGCAGCACGTGAGATGGAGTCTCAATACAAAAGAGATGGGACTTTCCCAAGATCAGCAAATGCATGCTGCAACACACCAAATGCATGCACATCCCCCTTCCTGCAATTTTCCATGACAAGTTAGGGCCCGGAATACTCCAAACGGATGCATGACATGTCACTTAGTCGAATTAGTCCATTATTTAGTCCTCAAATGTTTTGTCAATGCTGCACTTTCCCGAGTCACCTGTTTCAATGTAACTAATATATATATATACAAACTATGCCATTTTAATCTCGAGCAACGCCGGGTATCTTTGCTAGTTAGTTAGTTAAAGATTAGCTGAATCGTTTGAGTAATTCTTGCAGTAATTCTGGCTCTTTATGTTCTGAGTTCAAATCCTTCCGAGATCAACGTTATCTTTCATCCTTTCGGGGTCGATAAAATAAAGTATCAATCAAGTTCAGTGGAAACATGGTACTTAATTTTCAATCTTCGATTGCTTAATGTAAAGGTCTATTCCAGCAAGATTTAATCTTAATATGCTTAAGGACAAATTTAATTACTCTCGACAATTTACCGTTTTGTAGCTACATCAGATTTCCTAAGACTTGAACGTTCTTTCATGTTTTTGTGTTTCAGGTTGAAAATATGAGAGAAGTTAACCTTCCTCAAGTTGCTGATAAAGGATTACGGAAGAAGGTAAGGACCTGCTGTTAGATTATTCCCGGTAGTATTATATTTAATCTAATCCGCAAATAAACAACGAACATGGTGATGCATTAAAGTAAAAGAAGCATTTTGCTTCTGTTTACTTGCTGAAGGTACACCATTTTATATTATGAGACGGGTAGCATATCTGATTTTCTTTGATTTTTTTTCAAAATTCCTTATTAAAAAAAAACCAAGAAAAGAACAAGAAAAAAAAAGAGCGTACAGGCTATTTGGTATCGGTGTATTATTGCAAATCTAAAAGACATCGAATGTTTATAATACAGGGGCAAAACTGCAAAACCATTTTTTACAGAAGTGACAAGCTTTTTGTTTTTTCAAGTTAATCAGTTTTTGCCTTCTATATTTTAAGATCGTTCACGTAATCCCACATTCCATGCAGAATGTCATCATTCTTATACAAGCTTGGTTTCAAGTGCTTTTGTGTTTTCTCTGAATAAGTAAATTATTGATTAAATTGTGTATGAATATTTCAGGATTTTATGTGAAAACAGTCAATGTATTTTTCATAAAGCGTGCACTTTTAATTTGATAAATTGGAAGCCGAAAGGCCTGATACATTATGTTTCTTTGTTAAATTCATATTACCATCTAATGGAGATAAGTTTTCCAATTCATTCATTAATTCACTCATACAAGTTACATAACTCAATTAACATATAGCTATTACAAAGATGTCGTCTGATTAAAGGGTATTTGGCGAACACACACATTGAACTTAATCTGAGCTGGATTTTTTCCTCGAGCGCTGACAAACGTGTAAATTGTTTGTCACTGCGAAATATTCTGCGTAATGAGACGTGTTAGTCGAGATATCCCTCACTTTCTGGATGGAAATATCAGTGTTGCAAGTTAAGAGATTTTTTTTCAACTACCCAATGTCTGCTGCTCTCTTATAACGTCAATTTACAGTTACATGAACTGAATCACTGAAAGTTGTCTTGACACGGTCATAATTCAGAGTACTACTTCTCACAAGATATAAAATGCAAGTAGAGTCAGGCTGCAAGCTGATCTTACCACTTGGTTGATCGCAGCTTTTGTCTTTGAAATATATTTTTTTCGTTTACATGGAAAACAAAGTAAAGCTTTCAGGGAGAGTATTTTAAAAAAATTAATATATTTGTTTTGCAAGATTCTTTATATAATATCATGTGTTGAAACAGATGCTAATGTATCTCGGGAGAGTAATTTTACCAGTGAAAACGCATACATCAATTCTATTCACTTTCTTTTATGACTATTAGCCAACTAGTTAACTAATCGATTGCCTAACTAATCGTTTGATCAATCAGTCAACTGGTTTGTCAAAGTCCTTCTGCTGCCATTCGTGATTCTTCAAAGACTTGACATCGTTTTACCTGGTCTGTTACAATGTATCTAAGCTGTTTTGTTCTGTACTTGCAGTAGTTTTAGGGATATGTGTGAAACTGGGTGTATGTGTGTTTCGTTTTGGTTTGAGATTTTTCTTGTATGTGTGTACAAGGGGATGGGGTGGTGTGTGTTTGAATATGTATGATGCTTCATGAGTCTATGTATGTAGATTATGTACATATTTATATTACCCCAAAATACGACATATTTTAAAGGTTTTTTCGTCTTTTAGAAGTAGGTTTTCTAATTCTAATTTGATGAAATTTGAATATATTTGTAAAAATATAATTACAAGAAAACTGAGGAAAAAACTTAATTGGACTGGAAATTCGAAACGGAAAAGAAAGTGAAAGACAGAAATTTCTATTTTACATTCAATTTCAATTAGAAAACTCCTAACCCCAATTTCAGTTCATTGAAAAGATCTTGGGCTTTTAAATTCAAAATTTTAAAACAATCAAACTCAAAAGAAAAATTTAAAAATAAACTAAGAACGAAATTCTTACTTCTCTATCGATTCTATACCAACTGCAAAGAAAAATTGGATTGAAATGCAATGTTACGGTTGGCATTGCAGTCAGTTATGATATTGTTCTATCGCAACATTGTTAGATGACTTGAATTATAATTTTTCAGTAAAGAAATCACTATTAGTACTGATAAGGGAATCTGTATTTTCTGACATATAAATCGACGTACTATAATAGTACAAATATTAGTGTAGACATTCAAGCATCGTCACTATCTTTCCAAATCTGGTTGCAATTCATATAGAATTTTTGCTCCTCCAGAGTCGTCTTGATATATAAGTCGATCTACCTTTTTGGGGGCTTCGGGGCTGTAAAATTTCGTCAGAAAAATTCAACAGTGTTCGTCAGTCTCTCTGTGTGTATCTCTATCAATATCTATCACTTTGTGCACATCTGTCTGACTTACGTGTCTATGTGTCCTCGTATGTTTATATATTTGTTGTTTACAGGTATATGGTTTTCTCACTTTACCTGTATGCCAGTCTACCAGCCTATCATTCTGTCTGCTTATTGGGCTCTTTATCGGCCTATTTTCCTGCCTGTATTTCTGATTGCTGGGTCATCTCTTTACCGTTTGATTTATCAGCAAGTATTTGACTACATGTTTATCGATCTATATGTTTTCCGTCATGCCTTTCGTTCTACCTCTGTTTATCTGTATGTCTATCTATCTATTATTTGGCTCACCTCCATACCAGTCTGTCGGTCTAACCGTAAATCTGTGATTACTCCGCCTTTGCCTTATAAAACTTTTTCTTTAACTGGCTGCAACTGCGATACATTTCACCAAGTCGCGCCAGGAATCTTTGTCTGTAAATAGGTTTGGTAGGTCTTCAAGTTCGTGTTGCGTGTCTCTACTAAGATCAACGTAGGTGAACGGTTTTAGTCGTCTAGTAGGGTATGGAAGTCTCCAAAATGTCACATCCGATATAGGTTGGTATTCGGCACGAGAGCAGTGGCAAGCAAATCTACTCTACATTGAGACACAATAATAAAGATGAATGATGTTCGTCTATAAATCTCCCTTTTGATATTGTGCTCATGGCATGATATATTTTAGACCTTCATAAAAAGCCTGATGCACGTATTATCAATGTAATCCTGGAACTCCTTTTTCGTAGTACCGGTTTTTGCTCTATAGAGAAGAAAACCCTCTACATCTCTACATAGGCTATCAAGAAGGGCTGTCTTGTTGACTATGAATTACATGGTTGCCAGTTGTTATGAGATTTGCTACAGGCAGTTCAGGTTTGTCCTATACGTGTCAGGAAACCTTCGGCAATATAGAACTCCTTTATTTTGCGCACTATCACTGAAGATCATGTACTCATTCCTTCTTGTATTGAGAAACATGCCGACCTTGTTTACAGCAAAGTCAAGGGATGTTAACAAGTCTTACACATAACAAAGTTGATCAATTGTAAGAGCAAAATCATCAATATAATCGAGGTCAAAGAGATACATGCTCTGCTGACCCCCTGTTCACTTCTGCTTGATGATGGGGTTGCATAAAACAATCACATCAGTTTTTATTATTTAATACATATAAGGCTCTAACCTGTTGTTTGTATCCTTGTGCTGCTTTTCAGCATATCTGAGTTAATCCGTTGTACTGCTCTGTAAATTTTAGTTATAATTCATTCATTAAATGCACACACACACACACACACACACATACACACATACACACGCACACACACACGCGCGCGCGCACACACACACGCGCGCGCGCACACACATACACACAAACACACACAAACAAACAAAAATACAGTACACACAGTGGCGGTTCGTAGTTAAAATTAGTGGGGGTGCTGCTTCAGAAAATTTTTGGCCGTTGTTTTAATATTGTGTAAAAGGAAACAAACATATAAAAAGAAAAGTTATACATAAATTTGATCGGTTCACATTTTAGCCACTGCCAGGTAGTGTGTTTAATTTGTTCACTGGTCATCACCGCGAATTCCCCTTTGTTTCAAAAATCCCCCCTAAATCACAAGTCCTGGCAGCAACATTGAAGCTGGAAGCAGGATAATAATCTAATTCTCCATTTTATCACATTCAAGAATATAAACACGTTTTTAAGCACAACACATGCAAAGTCAAAAGAAACACTACCTTTCACTCGGCACTATCATTCACACACCGCTCTCTTTCCCTAGTGTGAAACTTCTTATCTCGGACATATGAGCATGCGCACAACAGCTAAACACCACGTCGCTGGAACTGTGAGGCGCACAGTTCTATACAAGGATGTTTGTACTTTTTCATAAACTAGGAGATGGCGCCTGACATTAAGCACGCACGCGCACACGCACGCACGCGCACACGCACGCACGCGCACACGCACGCACGCGCACACGCACGCACGCGCACACGCACGCACGCGCACACGCACGCACGCGCACACGCACGCACGCGCACACGCACGCACGCGCACACGCACGCACGCGCACACGCACGCACGCGCACACGCACGCACGCGCACACGCACGCACGCGCACACGCACGCACGCGCACACGCACGCACGCGCACACGCACGCACGCGCACACGCACGCACGCGCACACGCACGCACGCGCACACGCACGCACGCGCACACGCACGCACGCGCACACGCACGCACGCGCACACGCACGCACGCGCACACGCACGCACGCGCACACGCACGCACGCGCACACGCACGCACGCGCACACGCACGCACGCGCACACGCACGCACGCGCACACGCACGCACGCGCACACGCACGCACGCGCACACGCACGCACGCGCACACGCACGCACGCGCACACGCACGCACGCGCACACGCACGCACGCGCACACGCACGCACGCGCACACGCACGCACGCGCACACGCACGCACGCGCACACGCACGCACGCGCACACGCACGCACGCGCACACGCACGCACGCGCACACGCACGCACGCGCACACGCACGCACGCGCACACGCACGCACGCGCACACGCACGCACGCGCACACGCACGCACGCGCACACGCACGCACGCGCACACGCACGCACGCGCACACGCACGCACGCGCACACGCACGCACGCGCACACGCACGCACGCGCACACGCACGCACGCGCACACGCACGCACGCGCACACGCACGCACGCGCACACGCACGCACGCGCACACGCACGCAGCGCACACGCACGCACGCGCACACGCACGCACGCGCACACGCACGCACGCGCACACGCACGCACGCGCACACGCACGCACGCGCACACGCACGCAGGCGCACACGCACGCACGCGCACACGCACGCACGCGCACACGCACGCGCACACGCACGCACGCGCACACGCACGCACGCGCACACGCACGCAGGCGCACACGCACGCACGCGCACACGCACGCAGGCGCACACGCACGCACGCGCACACGCACGCACGCGCACACGCACGCAGGCGCACACGCACGCACGCGCACACGCACGCAGGCGCACACGCACGCACGCGCACACGCACGCGCACACGCACGCACGCGCACACGCACGCGCACACGCACGCACGCGCACACGCACGCAGGCGCACACGCACGCAGGCGCACACGCAAGCACGCGCACACGCACGCACGCGCACACGCACGCACGCGCACACGCACGCACGGCACACGCACGCACGCGCACACGCACGCACGCGCACACGCACGCACGCGCACACGCACGCACGCGCACACGCACGCACGCGCGCGCACACGCACGCACGCGCACACGCACGCACGCGCACACGCACACGCACGCACGCGCACACGCACGCACGCGCACACGCACGCACGCGCACACGCACGCACGCGCACACGCACGCACGCGCACACGCACGCGCACACGCACGCACGCGCACACGCACGCACGCGCACACGCACGCACGCACGCGCACACGCACGCACGCGCACACGCACACACACACACACACACACACACACAAACACTAAGACGTACACACATACAAGCACAAGTAGGTTAATCTAACCAAACACTCCATCGCAAAACAAATACACACACACGTGTGTGTGTGTGTATGTACACGAACATAATATATAAATTTTTTTTCATACATGGATAACATATTAGCTTTATCTCTTAAGTTCCTCATTAAAAATGAGTTTTAGATAATAGTAGAGATAAAACTTTGCTTCAGTGCAGGAATAAATTGCGGAATGTAATTATGAGCTGGGATTCAGCAACAATGATAAGGAAATATGTCTGGAAAATATATTAAAAAAAAAAAGAGGACACGAGAAACAAAGAAGTGCGAAGGTATGAGACATGCGTTATAACAAGGTATTTTAAAAATTGAAGTTAAAAAAAAAAAGTCAAGTAAGGTAACTGAAATGTGTACGAGAAATATATTGGCTGTGTGGTAAGTAGCTTGCTAACCAACCACATGGTTCCCGGTTCAGTCCTACTGCGTGGCACCTTGGGCAAGTGTCTTCTGCTATAGCCTCGGGCCGACCAATGCCTTGTGAGTGGATTTCGTAGACGGAAACTGAAAGAAGCCCATCGTATATATGTATATGTATATATGTATGTGTGTGTGTTTGTGTGTCTCCCTAGCATTGCTTGACAACCAATGCTAGTGTGTTTACGTCCCCGTCACTTAGCGGTTCGGCAAAAGAGACCGATAGAATAAGTACTGGGCTTACAAAGAATAAGTCCCGGGGTTGATTTGCTCGACTAAAGGCGGTGCTCCAGCATGGCCGCAGTCAAATGACTGAAACAAGTAAAAGAGTAAAAGAGTAAAGAGTAGATAAGAGATCTATACTTATCTATATATTTCTCGTACATATTTCAGTTACCTGTAGTAAAAGAAATAGATCGATATAGGGTCCATGGAAAAGTTTCAATTTATAGATGGAAAGAAACATCTCAGCTGTTGAGTGAAGAACAAGACAGCAAGGAAGTGTTGTCAATAGGAACATTGACCCGATTGAAATGTAAAATTTTCTGGAACAGCATTGGGTTGGTGCATAATTATTGCGGCTGTTTTTTTTTGTTTTTTTTTTTCAACAAATTTTATTCAACAAAAACAATAACAATATTTGACAAAAATTTCTTTAAATGGCGGTCTGACCGTCTGCCAAGTAAATGGGAAGCAGTAATTGAAGTAGATGGTGAATATGTTCCGGAATAATTATTTAAAGATGTTTTTGTTACATGTTGTTATTGTTTTTGTTGAATAAAATTTGTTGAAAAAAGAGAAAAAGAAAGCCGCAATAATTATGCACCAATCCAATAACAGTAGAATTCAATGGAAATAGGAATTCAATGAAACAGTTATTCATAGCAAAGAATCTTTGACATGCCCACCAAACCATGACCTCTAAGCCACATACCGATGGCTCAAAATATAGTTAGAAATTATTTGGCTCTCTCACCAAACCATAATATACTGATTGGTCAAAATACAGTTCGTAATATTCAGCCTGCTAGAGCCCATTGGTGGGTATTTAAAGGATAAACCTAACCATTTCACCACAGTTATCAAGTGTGGAAGACGTCTGTCACTACATAGACGTGATGACTGCGTAACGCGTGAAAGCTCTAGTTTAGTTCGATAGTGTAAAATTGTAAAAACTGCAAATAATAAAATATGAAAATCAGACTTAGGTGGGTTTTCATTAATTAATATATTCTTTTATACACAATCGTACAAACGCGGATCTATCTATCTGTCTATCTATCTATCTATCTATCTATCTATCTATCTATCTATCTATCTATCTATCTATCTATCTATCTATCTACACACACACACACACACACACACAATTCTTTACAGCAGAACACCCATGTTTTTTTCCGTTTAAGCAGTGCATCCGTTTGGGGTGAGCATTTCATTACTATAGTAACGGATGTTTCCATTTTCTTCGCGGTTTTATCGCAAAGTTTATCTTGTTCAATAAGATTACAAGTGTGAATATAATCATATAAATTTACGTGCGTAATTCATACGCTTTATTCATTAACTAGCAGTATCGCCCGGCGTTGCTCGGGTTTGTAAGGGAAATAACTATAAAGCATTTTTAGAGAGTTATAGCAAAAAAATAGCAAAAAAATGGAAAAAAAATTATGGTAAATTTTTTTGAGAGTTAAAACGGTCGAGTTGCGTCCCCTAGACAGTCTGTGGTTTGTGTTTCTGATTCTCGACCCCATGTCGAATTTATCGATTTTTTTCAGAACTGGGGGAACTTTTCAAAATTTTCTCTGCGTTAGTTTTGAATTATGACATTGGGCTATGTGTGTGTTAAGTTTCATCAGAATCGGTTGAAAGCCGTGGTCAGGGTGAGGGTACAACCTAACAGACACACAGAAACACACACAGACAAACTGCCGTTTATATATAGAGAGAAGATAACAAATTGGACGCAGTAGTGATCCATCTTCTTTTACCATGTCGAACGTTGACACTTATGGCGAATTTCTTCACTGGTTTACATGCTTATTTCCTCCTCCTCCTCCTCCTAGACTGCGACCATACTGTAGCATGTGAACCATACAATTGCTGATTTTTCACGTTTGTTATTAATTACAAACACATTTGGAATTTGCGTTGGATTATAGGAATCGTTAGAGCGTCGCACAAAATGCCTTGCGGTATTTTGTTTCGACTCTATTTCCCTTACTTTCATATCCCGCCGAAGTCATCTTTGCTTTTAATCCTTTCAGAATCCATCAAATAAAGTATCGGTGAAGAACTGGGGGTCAATTTAATCATCGATTACCGAAGCAGAGAACTAACATGGTGCAATAGAACCGAAATCTCCACCCAGTCATAGCGTTTCGACC
>NC_043005.1:56547061-56557061 GCF_006345805.1 Octopus sinensis | reverse complement strand
TAGGCACAAGTCCGGGCAAGGCTGTTTATGGAAGACCAGCAGTCGCCCATGCATACCAGCCTCCTCTCTCCACGCCACCTGTGTTATGCAAGGGAAAGGCGAAGGCCGATACAGCTTGGCAACTCATTTCTACAGCTGAGTGAACTAGAACAACGTGAAATAAAGTGTCTTGCTCCAGAACACCACATGCAGCCCGGTCCGGGATTCGAGCTCACAACCTCACGATCGTAAGCTCGACGCTCTTACCACTGAGCCAAGCGCCTTCACACACACGCACACACATATATATATACATACACGCATATATATACACACACACACATATGCAGCTATTTTGCTAAGTACCAACATCGAAACTCTCGGACGTTGAGTCAATCTGTTACTTCTGCTATACATATATATATACATATATACATACATACATTGTACAAGTCGATAAGTATATACTCTATTAAACGGTATTGATTTATTTTTCAGTTTACTGTAAAAATTTGTTTTTATGTATAACCTGACAATATCAAACATTAATATATACATACACATGCATACAGGCATGTATATATATATATATATATATATATATATATATATATATATATATATATATATATATATATATATATATATATACATATATACATACATACATTGTACAAGTCGATAAGTATATACTCTATTAAACGGTATTGATTTATTTTTCAGTTTACTGTAAAAATTTGTTTTTATGTATAACCTGACAAAATCAAACATTAATATATACATACATATACATGCATACAGGCATGTATATATATATATATATATATATATATATATATATATATATATATATATATATACATATATACATACATACATTGTACAAGTCGATAAGTATATACTCTATTAAACGGTATTGATTTATTTTTCAGTTTACTGTAAAAATTTGTTTTTATGTATAACCTGACAAAATCAAACATTAATGTATACATACATATACATGCATACAGGCATGTATATATATATATATATATGTACATATAAAATATATTTATATATATACGTGTGTATATACATATTTGTATGTGTATGTGTGTATATATATATATATATATATATATATATTTATTATATAGAAGGAGCTTCTACAGGACTAGTACTGTTTCATTCAAGAGAAATCTTCAGGAAGCTCCTGAAGATTTCTCTTGAATGAAACAGTACTAGTCCTGTAGAAGCTCCTTCTATATAATAAATTAATTTTACTCTGCTATGTATTGAGTACCTTACTTACTGTGGTTAACCCCGGATCAACCCGGGACCTACATATATATATATATATATATATATATATATATATATATATTACGAAGATGTACTTGCATAGCAAGTGACCTGATCTGAGATCGTGTGCTGGAACAAAAACATATATATGTATGTATACATATATACATATATATATGTGTGTACATTTATGTACACATATGTATATATATATATGTATATATATGAGGGACGTTCAATAAGTAATGCCTCTGACCTACTTGCAATTGTTTGATCTAGCTGAAATTTTGCATGTGCAATTGCTTATATCTCTATAGATTAAGGAGAAAATTACAGCTCTGAACTAATTGTGGTTTCGGATTTACCGGTGTTTGAACTGAGTCAAATGTGAAATGGAGCCTGTTGAGTGTCGAGCAGTGATCCGATTTTTGTATTTGAAAGGACGCACACCACGGGTGACTTTTGATGAAATGAAAGTAACTTATGGTGATGATGCCCCATCATATGACCTTGTAAAACGCTGGCATCGTGAATTCAAACATGGTCGGAACTCTGTGGAAACAGCTCCCAGATCTGGTCGCCCCCCTTCTTCCATTGATGAGGCATCTGTCCGTCAAGTTGAGGCTGCCATTTTGGAAGATCGACGCATAACTATTCGCCAAATAGCCCATGAGGTCAAGATTAGTACCGGGTCTGTGGAAACTATCATTCTAGACAATTTGCATATGCAAAAGGTGTCTGCCAGATGGATTCCCAGGTTGCTCACATCTTTCCAGAAGCAAGAATGCGTCGAGTGCTCGAGGATGAATTTGGAGATATGCCAAGAAGATGAGTCGATTTTTTTCAAAAGACTGATTACACAGGATGAAACCTGGGTCCATCACTATGATCCAGAGACCAAATCCCAGTCAATGCAGTGGAAGCACCGTGACTCACCTCCTCCAAAGAAGGCAAGGGTGCAGCGCTCCGCTGGCAAGGTCATGCTCACAGTCTTCTGGGACCAGGACGGAGTAGTGATGACAGATTTCCTGGCAAAGGGTACCACAATTATAGGAGCCTATTATGCTTCACTTTTGAGGAAATTAAGAGAAGCTATCAAAATCAAGAGGCGGGACAAGGTCAGCAAAGGCATCCTCCTCTTGCAGGACAACGCTCCGGTCCACAACACGCTGTCGCCAGATCAGAAGCACAGGCGTGCGGCTATGAACTCCTCCTCCATGCCCCTACTCTCCTGACCTTGCACCCTCAGATTTTCACCTCTTCCCAGCCATGAAGTTGTTTTTGAAAGGAAAGTGTTTTCCAAATGATGCAGCCTTGATTTCTGAAGTCACGTCGTGGTTGGAGGACCAAGCTGGGGTCTTCTACAAAAACGGTCTCCAGAGCTGCATCACACGATGAGAGAAATGCGTTACTCTGGGTGGTTCCTAGGTAGAAAAAGACTAATAACTGTGCCAAGTTTCGTTGCTCTACTGCTATGGGAAGTGGGTCAGGGGCATTACTTATTGAACGCCCCTCGTATATATATATATATATATATATATATATATATATATATATATATATATATATATATATATATATATATATATATGTGTGTGTATGTATATATAGAGTGGTTGTATACTGTCAACTTAACGTGACAGTCCTGTAAGGGAATTTCACCACCGCTGTTTAGCCCTAGGAAGCATCGACGCTTCCTGTCGGCCTTGACACATCTCTTGTGTCCTTATATAGGATTTTGGGTGCTGTATTACTCAAAGAACAACTGCTAAAATCAACGAAGAAAGAAAGATAAAGAAAGAGAGAGAGAGACAGTAAAAGAAAGAAAGGAAGAAAGAGTGCGTGAGTGAGAGGGGAGAGAGAGAGAGAGACAGAGAGAGAGAGAGAAAATACATTACTCAAGTACTATATTACTGATGAGTGGAACAGCTTTCAAATTTTTGTATCGTGTGTGCATATATATCAGAGAAATAGTTAGATTCGACATATCCATGAGTCTCTTACATAGGTTTAGAGACATTATAGTATATTTTGATACTGGGTATATTGAGATCTCCGTAGATACCCACTGATATTAAATAGTATTTGACACTTACGGTGTGCAAATTAGTAGCCCCCTTCCTGGATATTCTCTGGAGCAATATATTTCCATTTTATCTGCTGGTGCCATGAAAAATGTTTCTATATTGTGAGAGGCAAGATTCTCCGTTAATTTGCTTTATTGTAAAGTTGGTACAGCCACTGTTACGTGAATAGTATGTTTTCGTTTATGAACAAATTAAATGTTTCTTTCTCTAGTATTAATCAAGTGATGTAGATAACCTCTGATGAGAATTCAATAAGGTCCGAAAATCGATTAAGACTGTTAATTTCTTTTAATCTACAGAGAAATAATTAATTTTTCCATGTTTGTATGCCGACTGTATGTGGAGGTGCGTGGCTCAGTGGTTGGGGTGTTGGAATCATGATCGTAAGATTGTAGTTTCGATTCCTGGCCCGGGCGACGCGTTGTGTTCTTGAGCAAAACACTTCAGTTCACGTTGCTTCAGTCCACTCGCTCACCTTGCAAAAATGAGTAATTATGTGACGGACCAGCGTCCCGTCCAGGTGCCGAATATATACGCCATGGAGACGGGAAAACCAACCCTTATGAGTCGGTGTGACTTATGAAGGGTAACTTTTTAAAACTTTACTTGTCAACTGTATATGTGTGTATGCACACACACACACACACACACACACACACACACACACACACACACACATACGTACATATATTAGAACAGCGGATCTCGAAGTACATAAATTTATGAATTATAGCTTGTAAATATTTGGATGGAAAAAGGCCCACGGGCAGCGTTCAACTTTTCTGTCAAAAAGGTTTTCAACCCAATATTTACATGTATTATTCATAGCTTTATGTGCTTCGAGATGTACTGTCCCAAACACAGATTATTTCACATTCTCTCGAAAGTTTATAAATTTTCATGATGTCAACAACACACAATTGTTGCTGATAAGAATTAAGTTTCTAAAATGGATAGAAAAAATTCAAAGGATAGCTTTTGTACAATAGTGGTTTCGAGTGCCACGTGCAGCCTTCGATTTTTCTATCAAATAGGGATTTTCAACCCAATATTTACATGCTATAATTTATGGCTTTATATGCTTCGAGATCCACGGTTCTAAAAATACTTCATCTTCCCTCGAAAGTTTATGAATTCTTATGACGCCATCAATGCCATATTAAGCTGTTACGGCAACGAGTTACGTCGTTGCCAGTTTAGCCTATTAAAAATCTTGCACAACAAATATATATATATATATTTTTTCTTTTTTTTAAGGTGGTACTCCAGCATGACTGCAGTCAAATGATTGAAACAAGTAAAAGAGTAAAAGAATATCTATATGTATATACATGTATACATACATGCATATAAACATAAATATACAGAGAAAGAAAGAGAGAGAGAGAGAGAGAGAGAGAGAGAACGTTAGAGGACGTTGTAGTTCCATTGAAATCAGTCCTCCATAATACAATTTCTATGTAGAATGTACTATGATAGAGGGCTCCTCCTACACAAACACATTTATCAAATGGTGGTATTTATACCCAACGTTATCTTGATTGTAATCAATAGTCATAGTTACTTGATAAAAGTAAAGCATGCATTTCAGTTGACATGAATATTTACTTTTATCAAATGAATGCGTCACTGTTAAGCTTAATTGTTTTGGTGATTCTAAGTTGAAACAAAGTCACTCGGCATATGCCAGTAATGTACTCGGAAAGTACATTACTGGCATATGGACGACTCGTCAGACTTTAATAGATGGCCATATAGTTCTTCAGACTATACGCGCGCGCGCGCGTGTGTGTGAGTATAAACACATTCATTAACATATAGATATTCACATTAACTTATTATTATAATCACATATTCACATATATGTACACACACACACACACACACACACACACACACACATATTTATTTATTTATATTATGGGCATTACTATACACAAATGTCTCACGCTAGGAGGGTCTCTTAAAGTAAAAAAAACTATCATAGTAAACACATTGTACCGAACGCAAGGGAATGCAATTATCGAAGCGAGCCTTTTACAAACAGATTCAGCTGCAGATCATATGATTTCATAAAAGTGCACATAATGCACTTTTAATCTTCAGCGCAAGCATAATCAAGACATACAAAATGAACAAGAAGATCAACATACCAGACGAACACCACAAATATTCAGCATAGTACATAGAATTGTTCACTCATATATCTATGTAAAAGGCGGGCTTTTCGAATTGCAAAATAACCGAAATTTTAAATTGTAAATTATATATATATATATATATATATATATATATATACGTTATACATATAGTTCACAAATACAACAATCCGCCCGGCACTCCACTTCCTTAAGTAGGGGAAAGTGATGCCTATGTAACTCAAATGGTTATTTATTTGACTAAGAAGGTGGCGAGCTGTCAAAAGCATTAGCGCATCGTAGGAAATGCTTAGCAGCACTTCTTCCGGCTCTTTACGTTCTGAACTTAAATTTGCTGGTTTCGTGTTAAAATTTGAAACCAGTATTCCTGTATGTTAAAGCGGTGAGCCGAAGAATCTTTACCGTACCGTATAAAATGCTTAGCAGTATTTCGTCCGTCTTTACATTTTGAGTTCAAAATCCGCCAAGGTCGACTTTGCCTTTTATAATTTCGTGGTCGATAAAAGTAGTAGTAGTCAAGTACTGGGGTCGATGTAATCAACTTATCCCCTCCCGTCACAAACTTTTGGCTCTGTGCCAAAATTTGAAGCCATTAAAAGCGGCGAGCTGGCTGAATCGTTAGTACGCTAGGCAAAATGCCTAGCAGTATTTCACCTGTCTTTACGTTCTGAGTCAAATTCTGCCGAAGATCACTTTGCTTTTCGCCCTTTCGGGGTCGATAAATAGACCCCAGATGAGCACTGGGGTCTATGTAACCGACTAGCCCACCCCTCCCCCGAAATTGCTGATCTTGTGACAAAATTTGTAACGAGTATTTATGTACGATACGGCGGCAAGCTGGCAGAATCGTTAGCACGCCGGAGTACATGTTTATCGACATTTCGTTCGTATTCACGTTCAGAAATTCAAACAAAGCATGCTGCAATAACCTATTATTTGAATGTAAATGCAGTTATTCATGCTATGAAAACTGTTTGGAATGTGACCGATGCATGGGGAACATGATAACCTATATCAAGCTAGTTTTATCTAATTACCACCACCTTCTGTACAATACAGAACGTTTGTATAATGAAAGAGGCGCATTTGTAGTTAAGAGATACATTTGGTTAAGAGGTACATTTTATGGTTAAAGGATACATTTATGATTAAGATAAGCAAGTACTTTTTATGGAAAAGAGGTACAGATCTATGGCTGGTTGGTACATTTATGGTGAAGAGGTACATTTAAATTTAAGATATATATTTATGGCTACGAGGCATTTTTAATTTTGGTGCACATCTATAAAAAGTATGCATATTTAAGGATAATGTCTCATTCATGGTTAGTAGGCACAATGATCACTGTGTAACAATTTTTTTTTTGGTGTGTGTGTGTTTGGTCAGTATTTGCTTTTATCTAGAAATCAAAGGAAATGACTACTATTCTCTTCAGACTTTGCTTTTGTGACTTGAACGTCGATGTTTTGAAACTGACCTATCTTCCATTACATTTCAGACAGAATTAGCACAGAGTTGCTGAAGAAGAAATATCTTTATAACAAACATTCTGCTCAGTACCACAGATTCGTTTGTCTGTTGCTTGACCATAACCACTTGAGCATGTCCCTTTGTGGCTGACGATATGTACATCTCTGATCATGAGCAGAGGTAGTTGGGGAGCATCATACCCATGTGTTGAGAGGGATTCTTTGGGGCTTGAATAAATGTAACAAAAGTAAAGTTTGAAGGAAATATTAGCCATTTTATATACTTTCTAGGGGTAAGCAAATTGGAAATAACAGTTGCTACCCAAGGACAAAAACCTTGTTTCACAGTGTTATGTTTAAGAGAGATATTTATGCTTAGGAAGTAAGGGATATATTTATGTTTGAGGCACATGTACAGTTAAAATATATATCTATGGCAATCTTTATATCCAACTTTATGTATGTTAGGGCGCCGAATACAGCGTTTTTTCTTTTGTTTTACTTTGAGAAGACCTCTCATATGGATGCATGGTGCAGACGGGAATCGTCTACTTCGGGCGCCAGATGCGTCCATATGAGAGGTCTCCTCATGGTAAACAACGCTATATTTGGCATTCTAACAATGCATTCACATTAAGCTGGATGTAAAGATTACCTTTTGCTTCTGTCGCTAATAATAATTTTTTTTTAACAAGCCTGTTAACTATTTGCGACACCAATGTCTGAACGATCGCTGATATTCCATATATCTCCGGCAGTGAGATTTGGCTCTGTGCTGCTTACTGGACATTCTTTCCCTGAAGAGACGGGGCGCTTGGAAATCACGTGATCTGACAGTTCCCGCGCCCTTAGCAGTCGATTCATGTTTACCATCTATATAAATATAAGTGCTTTTATGCACTATACTTCCACATGAGAGGTCCACTCAAAGTAAATAACGCAATATTCGGCGCTCTAGCAATACAGCTACATTAAGTTGGATATAAAAATTGCTTTTTGGCATTGATACTGCTTCCGTCGCTTTATGGTTAAGCTGTACTTTTATGGTTGGTAGATACATTCATGATTAAGTGTACGGGTTTTTGTAGGTACTTTTGTATGTTAGACGTACATTTGTGATTAATAGGTACAGTTATTGGTAGTAAGTACATTTGTAGTCAAGAGGTACATTTATAGTTAATAGATACATGTATGGTTGAGATTAGGTTTTTGTTACGAGGTATACGTTTAGTTTAACAGGATATTTAACGCTATTTGTAGCTCAAAAACACCTTTACTTTTAGCTGGTACATTTTAGTTTAATAAGGACATATTTTAGTTTAATAAGTACATTTATCTGATTTTTAGCTCCAGGTAGGCCCCAATAAAGTCGACATATGATCAGCAGCGACGATCCTGATTCTGTAAATTAAAGACTTTACCATAGAATGTATCAGTCTTCTCCTAAAATGGCAAGGAGATATTTGTGGAAATTTGACTGCTATTTCTAGTAGATCGCGAGACTTCATGAAAACAACCGCTTTGACTCGAAGAGGCACAATTACAATTACAATCAGGAGATAAGGTTTATGCTTAAAATACATATTCATGACAACCGACGCATTTATGGCTTGTAAGCACATTATTGTTGAAGAGCTATATTTGGGTTAAGAGGTAGAGTTAGGAGCCAGTTTATAGGTAGTTGTCATGTTTATAGTTAAAATATTCATATCGCATTATCTTATTTTTATTGGCGTCTAGCTTAAGATTTGAGTACTCTACACTAGATTAAGTGTGTTGCTCGAAGGAGTAGATAAATAAATATATAGTTACTTTTTACTTTAAATTAATTATTTTATAATAATACTTAATACATACGTAAGGGCAGCGAGCAGGCAGAACTATTAGTACGTCGGGCAAAATGCTTAGCGGCATTTCACCCGTCTTTACGTTCTGAGTTCAAATTCCACCGAGGTCGAATTTACCATTCATCCTTTGGAGGTCGATAAAATAAATACCAGTTGAACACGGGAAGGGGGTGGTCGATGTAATCGATTGACCCCCCCGTCCCTGAAATTGCAGGCCATGTGCCGAATTTGAAACCCATACTTAATACATACATACGTATGTGTGTGTGTCTGTGTCTGTGTAAATTTTAAAAGTTCTTGATAGTCAAAATATTTGAAAAAACTTTTCAAAAATGAAAAGTTATCTAAAAACAATTTTAAAAAGCTACGATAAAGATAATAATTAAAGCGTTATTCCAGAGAATCAATTTTCGAGTTTGTGTCTATGAAAACTCATGAAAAAATGGTTACCTACATTATTGCATACCATAGCAGTACTCATGACATGAAATTTCGGTGAAACAATTGTAAATCAATGAAATAGAAGGACTTGCTCACTCCATTCTCCTTGGTAGTAATTTTATTTGTGGATTTTTTTCAGGCATGCGTTTAATAAAACAAACTATCTCAGGATAACTAACTATCCGTCTGATAACTTGGACCCGTGGATGAGCCTAATAGGGTAAACTCCTGAGTTAACACCATTTTCTACACATATAAATGTGTGTATTTATCCACACACACACACGCGCGCGCGCGTAGGGTAATTATGAATTAGATACAAGATTTAAAGACATCCCTTAAAAGCTATGATGTGGAAATCTGTATTTTCTCGACAGTCGGAAAACAACTGGCTTTTATTCTAATGTTAGATATTCGGAATAGAAAAGGGGACAGATGCATTGCATATTCAAGATTTCCTTCCTTCCTTCCTTCCTTTTTCTTTCCTTCTTTGTCCTTTTGTTTGTGTGTTTGTCTGTCTGTTAGTTAGTTTCTTTCTTTCTTTCATTTTCGCATTCATTCCACACTCCTACCGTTAAATCTTCTCTCCACCCGTCTTAATGGAAAATTAGTTGAATAAGCATATATATACTATTTTACTTGTTTCAGTCATTTGACTGTGGCCATGCTGGAGCACCGCCTTTATTCGAGCAAGCCTAGTACTTATTCTATCGGTCGCTTTTTGCCGAACCGCTAAT
>NC_043005.1:56542061-56544561 GCF_006345805.1 Octopus sinensis | reverse complement strand
CTAAATCGAAGGGGACAGACACTCACACAACTAGAGTTTTATATATATAGATATATATATATGTGATCTCTTGAGCACCACCAGCAAAAAAATTTTTTCCCTCTGTCTTCCCTTCTCGGGATCTTTTCTTCTCCTTTGTTTCCGACGAAGAGCTCCGCTCGAAACGTTAAACTCTCCTTCCCTTCTTTCCTGAGCGTCAAATAATACTTTAATTGTTCCACGTCCTCGCGTTGCTGTGTTTTTCTGTTTTCTTGTTTGGATTAATATATATATATATATATATATATATATATATATATATATATATCTATAATTAAATATATATATACAAATCCATTCACACACACACACATATATTATATGTATGTATGCATGGATGGATGGATGCATTCATTACTTCCAAATCTGAAGAGCCCTTAAGGATACTGTAGTTTGTTTTAATTGAGTCTACTTCGCACCTACCCACTTTGTCTCTCGACACCCAGCATACTGCAGACCTCTAAGTCAGTAAATGAAGGCAGGATCTCGGGGCGCGGATGGAAATGGTACTGATTGTGGGGATGGTGGTGGTGCTGATGGTTATAGCAGTTGTCGGCTTTAGTGTATTACGTTTAATATTGATTTCAAATTTTGGCACAAAGCCAGCAATTTCGGCAGAGGGGTATGTCGATTACATCGACCCTAGTGTTCAACTAGTGTTTGTTTTATTGACACCAGAAGGATGAAAAGGCAAAGTCAACATCGGCGGAATTTGAACTCAGAACGTAAAGACGGACGAAATGCCGCTAAGCATTTTGTCCGGCGTGCTAACGATCCTGCCAGCTCGCCGCCTTATAATGTTTTAATATTGATACCGAAAATCGGCGGCGAGCTGGCAAAATCGTTAGCACGCCCAGCTAAGTGCTTAATGCGTTTTTTTTCCGTTTCAGATAACCGAAATTAGCAGATATCGGTATTTCGTCAATTTTGTGGCTTATCAATACCATGTATTCGGATCATCTCGAAACGAAGTGAATCACTGGCCTGTGACTTATATGCTAATAGAGTGAGGCGGCGAGCTGGCAGAAACGTTAGCACGCCGGGCGAAATGCTTAGCGGTATTTCGTCTGCGTTACGTTGTGAGTTCAAATTCCGCCGAGGTCGACTTTGCCTTTCATCCTTTCGTGGTCGATAAATTAAGTACCAGTTACGCACTGGGGTCGATGCAATCAACTTAATACCTATGTCTGTCCTTGTTTGTCCCCTCTGGGTTTAGCCCCTTGTGGTTAATAAAGAAATAGATATTTACCATTCCCAGTCATCCGAGGCGAATTGTCTCGCCTGGTCTGGGACATTAAGTGTTCTTTGACATTCAGCACCGTTTAGGGAGCTGTCACTGGACGCTATCCAGCAGCAAATAGGCTTTTAAACACAACACATACACGATGTATGTGCGACCGTTAATGTTTATATCACTAAAGCTGCTTTAAATTCGTAATTTAACATATGTGTATATGGGTTTGTTTGTTTGTTTGTTTGTGCGTGTGTGTGTGTGTTTGTGTGTGTGTGAGTGAGTGTGTGTGTGTGTGTATGTGTGTGTGTGTGTGTTTGTGTGTGTGTATGTGTTAATGAGAAAAAGATATCGTATTCCGCATTCGTGTATACGTGTGACCTTGTGTATAAGTAAAAGAAATGATCAATAATAGCCAATTTCCTTATGGTCGATGAATTGTCTGAACCTGTGGTCGATAACGCATGAACCAGGTCCATTTTGTATATATGTTCGACTAGCTTCAAGACGGAAACAAATAAAAGATAAAAGATATATAATAGACACATGTATATTATATATGTATGTACACACACACACACACCACACACACACACACACACACACACACACACACACATACATATGAGCGTACGCGCGAGTGTAAACGGAAGCTGGAATAGTGCTTGTAACGTTTGCAAGCCCTTCTTCCCAGACTAATGGAACTGGAGTAGCTGATGCTTCCTGCCTACCTACCTACACACCTAGCCACCTTGAATAGTTGCAGGTGGATGTAGGTAGAGCAGAGAAAATACACGGAATAGTTCTAGGAGGATTGTTGCCGACCATTTCAGACCGACTATACGCCTCACCTACTTTTCACAATTGTAGGCGCTTGTTTTTACACAAACTTAAATCGATCAGTTAATTTCACCCAATACAAAGGTAGGAGGTAGACAAAAATAAAAAAAATCATTTCCTACAAGGAAAAGAAAATGAAGTAAAGTAAAACATGGCCGGTCGATATGTAATGTAAAAAATAGATTCACAAAACTCAAAGTCAAATATTCGGAAATGTTCGTTTACTCGTTAGCTGTTAAAGCCCAGACTGCAAGTAAACTAGTTGTGGTCTAAATTGGCAAGAATCCATTTTCGTTTTTAATCTGGTGTGAGACGTTGCACGAAACGTCAGTGTTCATGTCTTCCCATGCCATAAAAACCTATTCAGTTATCTTATGTCCTTTACTTGTT
>NC_043005.1:56524561-56537061 GCF_006345805.1 Octopus sinensis | reverse complement strand
AAGTGAGGGTTGAGGGGGAGGTGCTGTCCACGAGTGAATTTATGAAAAGGTGGGTAAAAATTACGAAAATGGCAAGAGTGGATCGTACCACTCTCAGTATAGATCTGTGAGCCAGAAGAAAGGAGTTGGAGAGGGCACTGGTCCTTGGTATTCAGGGTGATCTTGGATGGTGGGGTTCCTTGATTATCTCTAGAGGTCCACCTGTATCAGAAGGACCCCATCACTATAATTTTTCCCCTCTTCTTCTAGCGTTGCATACTATGTATACCTCCCTTCTAATGTATACAGTGTATATTGTTTTTTTTCCCCCATCATTCCATTATATGTAAACTCCCATACTTTACGTCTGTCTTTGTATTGTTCCCCTCATCTTTGTATTGTTCACCCTGGTGGCAAATAAAAGAAATTATCATCATCATCAACATCATCATTATTATTATCATTATTATTAGCAAATTTATTGAAAGGTGGGTGAATTTCGGAAAAATGGCCAGTATGAACGGACCAATTCTGAGGTTACACCTGTAAAAAAAAGGTAATATAAAAGAAAAAAGGAGGCTCTCTACCTCCTTTTGACCAGGCTCCCGTGGTTTTATGGATTTTTCCACGAGTAGCCTTTCGAAGCGCCCCCCTCTATTGGGAATTTTACTTTTTATATATACTTTCGTTGTTATTTTGAATGTTTACACGGACCTTTCTATCGGACTTTTCGTCCTGTATTTGTCCTAACATGTTTCTTTGATTTTTGTTAGCCCTTGTGGCCAATAAACCAGAATTTATTATTATTATTATTATTATTATTATTATTATTATTATTGTTATTATTGAGCTGGCAGAATCGTTAGCGCGCTGGACGAAATGCTTAGCGACGAGTTCAAATTTCGCCAAGGTTGACTTTGCCTTTCATCCTTTCGGCATCGATAAATTAAGTACCAGTTGAGTACAGGGGTCAGTGTAATCGACTCATCCCCCACCGCCAAAATGGCTGCCCTTGTGGCAAAATTTGAAGCCATTATTATTATTATTATTATTATTATTATTATTATTATTAATGTTTTGACTTGTGTGTTACAGCATTGTCCCGATGGAACAAAATTCCTTTCGTCAGTTTTCCTGGGCGTTTTACCTTGATATCCTTTTGTAACTGCTTCAGCAAATTGGCATAGTACTCTCCATTTACGGTGTGGTCCTTTTGAAGGGAGTCAATAAACACAGTACCTTTTGTATCTCCCAAAACTGAGGCCATCACCTTCCCTGCAGATGAAACGACATTTGCTTTGTTTGAAACAAGCGAGGAGGGGTGTATTCACTAGATGGATTGTTTCTTCGTCACTGGCTCAAAGTGATGGAGCCAACGTTCAAGGAAACCAACTGGATCTGCCTCAGACAATTTTCCCGTGATGTGATCAGACTGGTACACTTTTGATCAGAAGTCATAAGACATGGCAGCCACCAAGCAGAAACCGTCGTTATGTAAAGTTCACTGAGCAGGATATTCTCAACTCTCTCACAGGATAGTATCAGTTATTTGATTTATAGCCAATCGCCTTTCATCCATCACCATGTTGTGAATACAACCAATGTTTTCCTCTGTGGTGGCAGTTGCAGGGGTCCAAACCTTGGGTCATCTTCCGAACTCTCCTCTCCCCTTCTAAATTCAATTACTCATTTTATACTGTTGATAAAGAAGGAGCATCATCCCCTAAAGTAGTAACCATGTCAGCATGAACGTCCTTGGGGGCTAAATCCTATTTTTGCAGATGCTTGATAAAACCACGATGCCAAATTTTGTCGATTTTCGAGAGAAATCGTTACTAGTTAGTTTTGAAATCTTCTTTGAACAGCCAGATGTCAGGTTACTCGGAAAGAAACAAGACAGTTATTAATGTATGCAAGATTTCACGGCTCGTATGTATGTGTTCCTTCTGTTGTTTAATTATTATAAATCTTCCACTGAGGATGGAGCCGGTTTCCAACAAAGATACAAGGCTCTATCTTCGGGATGTAGTTAACACAGAGAAATTCACATTTGGAACTTGAGAAAAATCTTGTATATTTTTACTGTTTCACACACAGATTGAACTTGTAACGTACGAATCAGCCGGTCAGTTTCTCTTCCTGAAAAACCCAGTATATGCAGATTCTCCTTTAAGCGTTTACTAAAAAAAACCTTGTGCTCCAATTATTATTGGTAGGAATAGGAATTCATAGTCTAGTTATAGAAGCTAGAGGTTTCGAAGCAGTTGTTCTTAGATATCCTGTTTTGCTTTGATTTTCAAAGCGATATTTATATCTGCATGGCAGCTAGCCCTCTATGATGGTACATACCTTTGCCCGTCTGTCCCAAACAACAATATCCGGCCTGCCTGTGTATGTATGTATGTATGTATGTATGTATGTATGTATGTATGTATGTATGTATGTATGTTCTGTTGTTAATTATATAAAATCTCTCGTTGTGCTTGGAAGGTGCTGGTTTCTAACAAAGATTTAGTCCCGTCGCTGGAATGTAGATAACAGAAGCGAGCCACAAAAAATGTATGAAACTGAAACTTCATACATACGTACATGCACACACGCATACATATATAGTTACATACATAGATACACACACGTATGTATATATATATATATATATATTTATATACACATACACTTATCGACGTACACATTCCTATGGTCACACGTAACACACATACACACATAAATGCATACATACATACATACATACATACATACATACATACATGCATACAGACTACATACATAATACATACATACATACATACATACATACATACATGCATGCATACATACATACATACATACATACATACATACATACATACATACATGCATATATACATACTTACTTACATAGACACATGTACATACGTCGTACATACAGACAGACAGAAAGACAGGCATATGTACGTACTACGTATCATAAAATCAGCTATCCGATGCACACAGAACAGACTGCCATTGTTCTATGTGACAAGGAACAGAAGTCATGTACTCTTGTAGTCTTCACTGCTCAGCGTTTATAATCTATCTATTGTCTTTTACTTATTTTCATCATTAAACTGCGACCATGCTGGAGCACCGCGTTGGAGAGTTTAGTCGAACAGATCGGCCCCCAGTATATATATATATATATATAATATATATATATATATATATATATATTATGTCTGGAACTCTAGTAGTTTTTCTGTCAATATCTTTTACCGAATAGGGACGTGACCAAACCAACACATGTTGGCAAGAAGCATGTTGGAGGTGTAAGCACAAACACAGACACATCCAAACACACAAACTCTCTCTCTCTTTCTCTCTCTCTCTCTCACACACACACACACACACACACACACACACACACACTCATACACGACGAGCTTTTATACACTTTCCGTCTACCAAATTCATTCACGAACCATTAATCGGTCCGGTGCTTTAGCAGCAAAAAAAAACAACTTGACAAGGTGCTGTGTAGTGGGATTGAACCTAAAACATTGTGGTGGCAAAATGAGCTTCTTATCCACACAGGTTATGATAAAAAGAATGATAAAAGATGTGTATAAATGTATGTAAATGCTGAGGATTTCTAGAAGTAAAAAAACTCTATTGATCTGCATCGTGCAAATCCGATCGCTTTGTAGTACTGTGGGGGGCTTGTGAAACGTTCTATCGATTTTTCATTTTCGGGTGTCCTAGATTGAAAATAAAACAATAACACACAATCGCATGTGTGCACATAGCTTACACACATTACGCAAAGAGTGCGTGATAACTTATGCACTCACATTTACTAATGAGATATTTAAGCCCATTATATAAACACGTGGCCTAGTGGTTAGGCTGTTACACTCACGATCGCTCGATCGGGGGTTCGATTCCCTCATTGGGCGGCGCATTGTGTTCTTGAGCGAAACGCTCCATTTCACATTGCTCCAGTTCCCCTTTCGATTAGAGGTGGGAATGTTGGCCTGCACGTCTAGCCAGCGGGGTGGCGTCATTTGAAAACTAAGACATTGCAAAACACATTGTGACCACATCTCATAGCCTGGTCGGTGAGGTGATCACGTGACGTGATATAAACACAAGTATTTAATGCTAGGCTCTCGATCGGAGAAAGAGGGTTCTGCCATTTCTTGCAGATTAACCTGCACAGATGATTTGTTTATAGAGATCAAACGTTTGTGCAGTACGTTAGCTCACAACCTCCATCAAATCGACATCGCTTGAACGGTATATTCATACAGAAACTTACATACGATGATACGGGTGGTGGTAGTGGTGGTAGTGGTGGTGATGCTGCTGCTGATGATGTTGATGATGGTGATGATAAATGTAAGCATTAATTGGCATACATAAAAAAGAGTTTGTCCTTTTGCTAGTGACCGACCGGAATCCTTCTAAAAGGAGTTTAAATCTAAAAGAAAAACATACATACATAACATTGCATTGTGTTACATGCATACATACAGACATGCATACATACATACAAGCATACATACATATATGCATACATACATACATACATACATACATACATACATACATACATACATACATACATACATGCATGCAAACATACATGCATAAATACATACATGATGGCTGACCATTCGTGACCAAGAAAAACCAAGGACTGATGATCGCCGATGCAAAATGTCAGCAATGCCTGTTATTGCTTTATCCAGGTTCGCTTCATCCGGGTTCGCACCGCGTCTTCCATGCTCGCCGCGATACCCTCCTACTCGACCGGTCATCGGAAAGTCGTCTCACCGGCGTTCGCACAACCTAAACTTCTAGGTCCAACAAAGATTGCACAGCACCTCACAGACCCTCTCAACCCTACTGACCTGATAAAGACCACAATCCAAAGCAAGATATTTGGTGACAATATGAGTCGCAGGCTAAGGAATATGGGAGCGCCCAGATCTCAAGCGCAAGCAAAGTATCCCCAAAATGTCCACTGCTTTTCCCTGCATTTCCAATTTTGTATCACAGTGTCCTTCTCTTAGCGCAATGGTTCTCAACTGGGGTTCATATGACCCTTGGGGTCCATATGACTTTTGGGGTCCATATGACCTTTGGGATCAACATGTTTATTTGTTCAAAATTATGTACAGTAAATAGGTTATATTTCTAAAATACACCAAATATTTTAACAATTTTCTATAGCCATCGGGGTGCGAAGCGCTTCTCACAAACCTGTGTTCGTGAGATGGTTGTGATCTGTAAACTGTTTCGAGAGGGAACCGGGAAAAGAAATACGAGCAAGCAATGCGCATGTGCACACTAAATTCGTAAAACGGAAGAGAAGAATAAAAATGCAATGCGCATGTCGAAATAAAAACGGAAGAGATGAATTAAAAACGTTATGTCTAACATGTTGGTCCGCATACCACGTCTAACGCCACTTTCACGCAGTTATGCTGCAATTTTCTTGTTTAATACAATTCCTAAGTAATATTTAATTATAAAAATATAATGCGGTTGCTTTGAAACATCAAATGGCTGTGAAGGTCCGGTAGAGTAAAATAAGAACTAAAGGGATCCACTGATATTTCATGGTGGTGCTCCAGCATGACCACAGCCGCATGGCTGAAGCGAGTAAAAAATAGTAGAGTAAAAGATGATTGAGTAACATTTTCCTGAAGACGTGCTTTAACATGCATGCATACATTGTTGTTGTTGTTTGTTCCTTCTTGAGCCATGCCTGGCTCATAAGGGCCGGTTTCCCGGTTTCCTTGGCGTATAGGTTCCGCACCTGGACGGGATGCCGGTCCGTCGCAGGTGAGCTGCAAGATGTAGGAGGAAAGAGTGAGAGAAAGTTGTGGCGAAAGAGTCAGCAGAAGTTCGCCATTACCTTCTGCCGGAGCCGCGTGGAGCTTAGGTGTTTCGCTCATGAACACACACATCACCAGGTCTGAGATTCGAACCCGCGATCCCTCGACCGCGAGTCCGCTGCTCTAACCACTAGGCCATGTGCATACACATGCATACATATATGCATGCTATCAGACGGACAGACTAGCGGACAGACATGCACGTAACACATACATACATGCAGTCGTATATAATGTACATATAGCTTACCTACCTAGATACAAACATACACACAGCTACACGTAGATAACATGCATACGATGAAAAAGCCATCCATACATGCCTTTAAAAGCTAGTCATCATCCGCGAATATGTAGGCTTGATAACGCACCTTTCTTTCGCTATCTATTTTAGGTGCCTCAATAGCCGCTAGCAAGCTTGGACACCGTATTGGCTGTTCCACACCTTGTTCTTGAAGCACACCTAGATTTATGCGCGCGCACGCGCGCGCGTGTGTGGAGAAGACAGAGAAAGAGAATGAGAGATACAAAGAGAGAGAGAGAGAGAGAGAGAGAGCTACACCAATCGGCTAAGGGAGAGAGAGAGAGAGAGAGAGAGGTACAACAATCGGTTGAATATAGATGGGTAAACTGGCAGGGCAATCCTTCGGTATAGGTATCTAGAGTGTCGATATGAGGACACGACGTCATCACCTTTTTTTTTCAGCCTAGCCTCTTCATGTATGTCATGAGAGAAGGTTTTGTGGGTGAATGTACAAATACTGAAGTATTGGCCAACTGGAGCAACGGGAAATGAACAGTCTTGCTCCAGGTTAAAACGTGCTACCTAGTTCAGGAACTACGCACAGTTTATTCAAAGTTATGGAGATGATATCAAACCCAACAGGCGTCAAAAGAGAAGGAAAGAGAGAGAGAGAGAGAGAGAGAGAGAGAAAAAGGAAGAGAAGAGGAAAGAGGGGGAAATGAAAGATATCAGTGACGGTAATAGGAAGATAGAAAGAGACAGAGAAAGAGTGAGAAAGGGGTGAGAGAGAGAAAGAGAGAAGGGAAGAGTGAGAGAGGGGGAGAGAGAGGAAGAGGAAGAGACAGTGAGAAAGGGGGAAAGAGAGGAAGAGGAAGAGAGAGAGAGAGAGAGAGAGAGAGAGAGAGAGAGAGTGTGTGTGTGTGTGTATGTGCAGGAGAGGTTTAATTCTTCTGAAGTGGTTACTGTTACAATTATCATTAATTTTATCTTGTTTTAACTAATATATATATTTATTCATATAACATCTACTTTTCTGATTAGTTTTTTTTATCGAAATTTTAATCTATTCATTCTGTAAACGCCTTATCATCGCTCTAGTTAATTTTTTTACAAATTTTATTTTGTGCACCTTTGTTTTATTTTGTATGTCTGTCTGTCTGTCTGTCTGTCTGCATGTATGTATGCATGCATGTATGCATGTACGTATGTATGTATGTATGTATGTATGAACGAAGATATGCATGTGTAAGTACGTACGTATATATATATGGTTATAAATATAGGTATCTATCCATACAATTAAACAAATGTAATATATGCATGCATTTATGTAAATGTTACATATATATATATATATATATATATATATATATATATATATATATATATATACATGGGTGTGTATGCTTGCTTCATTATCATTATTATTATTATTATTATTATTATTATTATTATTATTACTGAGCTGGTAGAATCGTTAGCACAAGATGCTCAGCAGCTTATCTTCCGGCTTTACGTTCTGAGTTCAAAGTTCGCCGAGGTCGACTTTTTCCTTTCAACCCTTTCGAGGTTGATAAATTAAGTACCAGTAAAACACTGGTCGTCGATATAATCGACCGGTCCCCTCTCCGCTAAAATTTCAGGCTTCGTGTCTATAGTAGAAAGGATTATTATTATTATTATTACTGTTGTTGTTGTTGGAACTGATAATGTTTACATATACCGCTACTGCTGCTGCTGCTGCTGCTGCTACCGCCACTGATTGCGTGGGAATTTTCGAAATCTCGTACTACACCACCCTAAAGATAAAGTGGTGGTGTGTGAGAGAGTAGGAAGATTAAAAGGAAGAGAAGAATTTTGTAGTAGACGTGAAAATGCCAAATAGTTCGGTGTTGCTTTTCGAGTTCTTTAAGAATTTTTATATCCAAACAGCGTCGGTGGAATATTATGAACTAAGAACCAACGGGTACGATATATTGGGTAAGAATCATCTACATAACATATTTTTTTTTAACTTTCTGTGTTCTTTTCTTTCTATATTTACATACAAACATACGCACTCGCACATACGTAAATACATACATACATACATACATACATACATACATACATACATACATACATACATACATACATACATACATACATACTTTCATGCATACATACATACTTTCATGCATACATACATACTTTCATGCATACATACATACATATATGGTTACGCACGTACACGTAACCATATACTCACCCCACAAGCTCTTTCACGCACATATGCAGATATATGTATATATTCATACACGAACACGTATGTATAATACATACATACCTATAAGTATATGTATATATATATATATGTGTGTGTGTGTGTGTGTGTATGAAGGCGCAATGGCCCAGTGTTGTTAGGACAGTGGACTCGCGGTCGTAGGATAGCGATTTCGAATCCCAGACCGGGCGTTGTGAGTGTTTATTGATCGAAAACACCTAAAAGCTCCATGAGGCTCCGGCAGGGGTTGATGGCGAACCTTGCTGTACACTTTCACCACAACTTTCTCTCGCTCTTTCTTTCTTTTTCTGTTGTACCTGTATTTCAAAGAGTCATCCTTGTCACACTCTGCGTGTCACGGTGAATCTCCCCGATAACTACATTAAGGTTACACGTGTCTGTGGAGTGCTCAGCCACTTGTACGTGAATTTCATGAGCAAGCTGCTCCGTTGATTAGATCAACTGGAACACTCGCTGTCGTAAACGACGGATTGCTACGATATATATATATATATATATATATATATATATCGTATGTATGTATGTATGTATGTATGTATGACATCTCAACTTTGATCGCAGACTCTTTCGACCGATCTGTCCAAGTTAGGAGTACCACACTCACTATCAATGCTGTTGCTGTTCCTGCTGCCTAGCTCACAGTTGAACGCCCCCCCCCATTTACATACATACATACATACATACATACATACATACATACATACATACATACATACATACATACATACATACATATGTCACAACCTCGGACCTTGAAGACTGCTTAAATGCATGAAAGTATACTAGTCCCTTAATATTTGGTATTCATTCAACATTTCATCTATTCAATAAGACAATCAATACTTCATTTCATTTTACTATATATACTATTTACACTATATATTCCATATTCTACATTAATATTATAAAGAATATAAATAAAACATAATAAACATAGTTGGAATTCCTTTGAATAATATATATATATATATATCTTTTACTCTTTTACACGTTTCAGTCATTTGACTGCGGCCAAACTGGAGTGCCACCTTTAGTCGAAGAATTCGACTTCAGGACATATTCTTTGTAAGCCTAGTACTTATTCTGTCGGTTTTTTTGCCAAACCGCTAAGTTTCAGGGACACAAACACACCAAGTGATGGTGGGGGAGGGGGAAAAACACAGATACAAAGACGCGCACACGTAAATGTATATATATATATATATATACACGACGGGCTTCTTTCAGTTTCCGTCAACCAAATCCACTCACAAGGTTTTGGTCGGCCTGAGGCTATAGTAGAAGACACTTGCCCAGGGTGCCACGCATTAGGACTGAACCCGGAACCATGTGGTTGGGAAACAAGCTTCTTACCACACAGCCACGTCTGCTCCTATATATATACACATATATATATATATATTCATACATTTACATGTACATACATAAATACACATACATACATACATACATACATACATACATACATACATATATGCATATATATGTAATATATGCATACATACAAACACACATATTTATATGTAATACATATATGCATACATATGTATTTTTTTAACTGTTCTTTTCTTAAATACACAAGTCTTGTTAAAGTAGAACACAAAATGGTCTTGCGGCTTTATTTTCGATCATCCTATCAGAAGTAAATTTTGCCATCCATCTTCTTTTGGGACTTGTTAAAATAATGTATTGGTCCAGGGTGACGGACTGGCGGAACTGTGAGAGTGTTAGTTCGGTGAGGGTGATACCCTGTGGTATTTGTTCAGTATTTTTCTTTTTTTTTTACCTTCTGAATTTTTCGGGTGATTGACTTATTAATTCGTCCAGTGCAACATCATCAATATAACCCTCCAGTCACCCAAAGGGTCCAGTCACCCAAGAGTCCAGTCACCCAAGTATTTTAGTTGAACAAACGGGCACCAGTACATATATATATTTTTAAAGTCTTGTACATATTCTATCGGTCTCTCTTTTGCCGCACCGCTAAGTTACGGGAGTCGTAAAAAAAACACCAGTTGCCAAGTGGTAGCAAGGGAAGGGTGACAAACACACACACACATACACACACATGCACACATACAAACACATGCACGCACACGATGGTCTTCTACACAGCTTCCGTCTACCAAATTCACTAACAAGGCATTGGTTGGCCTGGGCCTATAGTAGAAGACTCTGGCCCATGTTGCCGCTTAGTGGGACTGAACCCGAAACAAGTGGTTGCAAGTAAGCTTCTTAATCCACAGCGATGCCTGTGTCCATGAGATAAAACAAAATGTCTACGGATACGCTCGACATACAACTTCCACTTCACAGAATCGTCCCAACCCTGTCTTTTATTTCAGGTTCAATGTATCTTGGACTGATATTATCCAATGAGATCTTCCATAACCACATGTTTCTGGATTCAGTCCCACTGCATGGCATCTTGGGAAAGTGTCTTTTACTATAATAGCCCCGAGTCGACCGAAGAAAGCCTTGTGAGAGAATTTGGTAGACAGAAACCGAAAGAAGACATACACACACACACACATACATACATGCACACACATATATGTGTGTGTATGTGCACGCGCACATGTGTTTGTGTTTGTCTGCTACTACCGCTTGACAACTGAGGCTGGTGTGTTTACTTCCCCTTAACTTAGCGGTTCGTCAAAATAGACCGACAGAGTAAGTACCGGGCTGAAAAAATATATAATAAGTATTAGGATCGATTTGTTCGATTTAACCAGTGATTCTCAACCATTGTTTTTTTTTCTCTATATCGATCCCTTTCGATTCATATTTTACCCCCCAAAATGCTCCAAAAGTACTCAGGCATCATCATCATCATCATCATCATCATCATACAGGAGTTCCCTCTGATACATATTTAGAACAAAACAACACAATCCCCGAGAAGATGCTATCGGAGATGTGTCGGCGGTGGTGGGTGTATTGTTGGCTGGCTGGCTTGATGGACGTTAAATCGGATAAACACGTGTGTTTCACATAGGACAAGGGCAGGTTATGATGACACTGAGAATCATAAAAACCACAAAGTAAACTAACTGACTGATACATAACATGTCAAAATAATCTCTTAAGATACTATTTTCTAATCAGCAAGACAAGCAGCTATCTATATATAGGAGCCGCCATGTGGTTACTTGACTTGTTAGAAATAGCAGTCAATTCTTCCTCACACCATATCCTACTGACTTAACCCTTTTGCATTCGAAATAGTTTATCAAATACAATGCTTAGCTATTCACATGGTTTGGAATTAATCATGCGTTATTTCGTAGCTTCGGTACTTCGATGGCACGATTGTTTATTTTTAGAATGACGTTGTAGGGTTGGTGTGAGAGGCTGGATCTGGCCACTTTTAACGTAAAACAGGGCCGGATATGGACGGTTTAAATGCTAAAAGGTTTTTAAAAAATAGGAAAAGATTTGGGGTACTCTTATCTTGATGGTGACAGACGATGCTGTGACTGGACGAAGGAAACTGAAACGATGTTCCCATTGGTTTATATTTGCAAACTGTTCATACTGTTTGCTGATGACAGTTCCTCACAGAAATGTCAATAGTTTTCGGTAACAGGGTGAAATTGAAACTCAGAATTCTCAGAACCAGGGCATAATATGACGTCCTGTACCCATATATGCATGTATATATACATATATATGTAGGTATGTACATATATGTATGTATCTATGCATATATATATATATATATTATTTATAGTCGCACGAATGGTTGTGTGGTAAATAGCTTGCTTACCAACAACATGGTTCCGGGTTCAGTCCCACTACGTAGCACCTTGGGCAAGTGTCTTCTGCTATAGGCGCCGGCCGACCAAAGCTTTGTGAGAAGATTTGGTAGACGGAAACTGAAAGAAGCCCGTCGTATATATGTATATGTGTGTGTGTGTGTTTGTGTGTCTGTGTTTCTCCCCCTAACATCGCTTGACAACCGATGCTGGTGTGTTTATGTCCCCGTAACTTAGCGGTTCGGCAAAAGAGACCGATAGAATAAATACTAGGCTTACAAAGAATAAGTCCAGGGGTCGATTTGCTTGACTAAATGCGGTGCTTCAGCATGGCCGCAGTCAAATGACTGAAACAA
>NC_043005.1:56499561-56514561 GCF_006345805.1 Octopus sinensis | reverse complement strand
GATGCTGGTATGTTTACGTCCCCGTTACTTAGCGGTTCGGCAAAAGAGACCGATAGAATAAGTACTGGGCTTACAAAGAATAAGTCCTGGGGGTCGATTTGCTCGACTAAAAGGCGGTACTCCAGCATGGCCGCAGTCATATGACTGAAACAAGTAACAGAGAGTAAAAGAGAGTAATCGTCCAAGCATACCAGAAGTTCAACCCGAAATTTTAAAATATAATTTCTATTTTATTGACTTCCGCTGTGTGCTAGGCGTTGCATGATATATGTATTATATATGTAGTGATTAAATTATATATTATACATTTTGTTGGGGTGTGTTGTTATGCGCATGATCCTCCGGACCGTTGGAAAAATTGTCCTGCACGAAACCAGATCATGGTGCACAAAGGTTTGTGCCTTATACTCTTGCCCTTTACTCTTTTGCTTGTTTCAGTCATTTGACTGCGGCCATGCTGGAGCACCGCCTTTAGTCGCGCAACTCGTCCCCGGGACTTATTCTTTTGTAAGCCTAGTACTTATTCTATCGGTCTCTTTTGCCGAACCGCTAAGTAACGGGGACATAAACACACCAGCATCAGTTGTCAAGCAATGCTAGGGGGACAAACACAGACACACAAACGCACACACACGCATATATATATATATATATATATATATATATATATATATATATATATACGACGGGCTTCTTTCACCGTCTACCAAATCCACTCACAAGGCTTTGGTCGGCCCGAGGCTATAGTAGAAGACACTTGCCCAAGTTGCCACACAGTGGGACTGAACCCGCAACCATGTGGTTGGTAAACAAGCTACTTACCACACAGCCACTGTCATTGAAAAATAAAAATAAAACACGTTTTGATTTCTAATGCGGTCAAAGTTCATTTACATATGCACGTGCACACAAGCGCGGGCATGGCTGGAGGTGTTCGCGAATTGGGTGTCGAGTCGGTACAATGTTTTGCTGTATTTACTCTGGCTTTCTGTACTCTGCGTTGAAATCCCAGCGCGAGGTCGACTTTTCCTTTTCATTCTTTGGGGTCCATCAAAAATAAGAAGCAGCAGTGGAGAGGGGGGACATTTCAAATCAGATTAAAAGTGATTTCACACGCACACACACACACTCACACACACACGCACACACACACACACACACATACACACATACATACACACACTCACACACACACACATACACGCACACACACACGCACATACTCACACACACTCACACACACACACTCACACACACACACACACACACACACACGCACAAGAGGAGCAGGGAAAGGAGGAAAGAAAAGTGTGTGTGTGTGGAATTTCTTGTAATCTGATCTGAAGGGGGATAAGCTTCGCTAGGTTTAAAAAAGCCCCAACATTCGACACATATCACGACAACATCCGGACTGCTCCAACGCATGAGGGTATGTGTGTCCCCTTCCTCACTTCTCACAGCAACTACCATAAAGTCTAACTCTTTCGAAACAAGAGATTAAAAAATCAGTTGCGTCTGATTGTTGCACCGAATTATGCAATTTGATATTAGCTTTCTATAAGAAAATGTAGACTACTATTCTCGCTATCATATATATGTATGCGTGTCTGTGTGTGTGCAAGTGTGTGCGTGTCTGTGTGCAAGTGTGTGTGTGTGTGCTAGTGTTAGAGTGTGTGTGTGTGTGTGTATTGTGTATGTGTACTGCGTGTGTGTGTATGTTATTATTTAAACCAGATCAATTAATAAATAACAATGAAAGAATAAATTGTTCTTCACACAAACATATCTACACAATAATATATATATATATATATATACACATACAAATTGAGTTATTCTGATATATGCATGATGTTCGGAACCCCACAGAGTCTTTTATCTGTGTAGGGTGTATAAGCGCATCATACCTTAGGGCACTAGGGCACTAGTTTGAGTTTTTGCTATACCAATATGTAATATGTGAGAGTCTATAATTAGTATAAGTTGTCTATCCCGATGAGCAAATAAGGGTTTTTTTGGGGGTTTTTTTTCGGTTGGTTTGTTGGGGGTTGTTGTATTTCTGCTGCACAAGCGTGGGCTCGGGTGGCGCTGCACCGAAGTTTGTGCGCCCGCGCATGTGCATCAGTGTGTGCACTCTCGCGTGCAGCGCTTGCGGACATTCGCGTGTACTTGTACGCGTGTTCTGGTGTACATCTCGGTGATCGTGTGTGAGTTTGGGCCCAGCCATGAATTCGCGTGTCCGTGCGGGGGCGTGCATGCACATGTATGTGCATGTGGATGCATTTCGGCGTATCCACTTATATTTACTATATTAGGTTTATCTTTGTGCTCTCCTTAATTTGTATTCCATTTTATTTATCTATTTATCTATACATGGATATATATATATATATATATATATATATTTATTTATATTTATTTATTTAATTATTTATTTTTGTTTATTTGGCACTTACTAACTTATAATCAATTTAATTTAATTTATAATTAATGAACTTATATCTAAGTTAATAGTAACTTCTGTTTACTTTTTGTGTATGTATATATACGTCTTTGGATGGGCAGACATATATTTTAATTTATGATTTAGTGGATGTGGGTTGAGGTGTAGAAGTGTCTGAAAATGTGTATGTGTACGTATGTATGTTTTTGTACGTATAGGTATGTTCGTGGGTGGATGTACGGATGTATGTTTTTCTTATACATATCAGTACGCAGGTGCGTCTTTGGATATGTATATATGTATATGCAAATATTTATTCATGGGTAGATGTAAGTATAGGTTTTATTTGTACGTATGAGTGCACAGACATATATTTAAATATGTATATATGTGTGTGCGAATGTTCCCTGATACAGTATATGAGAGTGTATTAATATTTATGAGTATATGCGGATGTGCGTGTGAGTGTGTGTGTTAGTGTATGGACACTGCTGCCTGTACTGATTTGTCTATAAGCCATGCGATGACAGACATGCACTCTGCAATCTAGTGAATGTGTAGGGATGTGTCGGGGTGTATTCATGTGTGTGTGGGTTTTTATGTGGACGTGTGGGTTTAAGGTTGGATGTGGATGTGCATGTTTTTCTTGTGCGGTGTGGTGGAGGTCGGGCGGGTCTCAACGGACCAACCATGAGGCAGACAATGATAATTTAAATTCAAATCCAATAGTGTATTTATGTCATAAGGAAAATTACTAACTGGAACCCGGACATACATATGTGCCACTTCGGATCCTAATGTAAGCGTTATTAATAATATTATGTATGATAACAATGGTAGCATTAATGGTATTGACAACGATAATGATGCTAACTTTAATGACACTTTGGAAATTAGTAGGAAGTAATATAATGTACTATTGACTATGTATATTTGCATCTAGGTACTAATATGTGTATGCTTATTATCATAATATTAAGTTGAAGAACTGAAGCGTTGAATATGGAACATATATATGTTTACTAATTTATATTATTTATTTACATTATTATGTATATGTATATTTTTATGTGTATAGGAGTGTGAGTATATGCACTCATATGTATATGTATATCTCCGAGGAGGCCTTATGATATTTTTGTAAATGTCTCATTTATATCTATATATTGATCTACCATAAAAAGCTAATATTGGTAAAATGAGACATACTTATCTGCATGGCCGAAACAGCTGTAAGATGTAATCTATACTTATATTTATATTCTCTTTTTTATATATATTCTACTTATTATACAACATTACTCTTTTATGTACACTTTTTTATGTACATTCCTTTATGTACACTGATTTGTTCTGCTTTTTTATGTTTAACCATACAGTCTCTTATGTGGTGGTTTAATAAAGTATGTGATTGAGTATTATCTGATAATTGATATTTGATTTAGATGTATTTCTCCATTTTCTTATCTTGTATATATATATATATATATATATATATATATATATATATTTCTAGTTTCAGCTCAGAGCTGCGGCCATGCTGATGTATATAATATAAATAACATATGCATATATACATATATATATGTACATACCTACATATATATGTATATGTACATGCATACATGGGCACAGGATGTCAAAAAACTTGAACAAAATGCGAAACGCGGAGTAGATAAAACAGGGAACAACTGATGAAGAGATGTTCCTTATGTTGCCTGTCTCGCTTCTGTATTTGTTTCTTTCGTTGTTCGAAAAGAAAGTTCGTTTTTCATGTTTTTGCTTTTTATGTTCTCGTTTCTCATTTTGTTCACGTTAGTTTTACGTCCTGAACCCATATGTGCATGTATATATAAACATATATATGTAGGTATGTACATATATGCATATATATATATATATATATATATATATATATATATATATATATATATATATATATATATATTATATTATTATATGATCGAACGCCACGTATCAATTTCCATATATATAAATATATATATATGTATGTATATAGTGGCTTGATAACTGGTGCTGGTGTGTTTACGTTTACTTAGCGGTACGGTAAAAGAGGCCAATAAAAAGTACCAGGCATAAAATAGAAAGAACTAGTGTCGTTTTGTTCGATTAAACTTCATCAAGGCGGTGCCCCAGCGCAGTCGCAGTCTGATGACTGAAAAGATAAGACAACTACTAAATTCCTTAGTAAAACTTAAAGCTAAGGGAGGTAATTCTTGTTCACCTATCTCAGTAATACTATGGCTCTGAAATCTCTCGCGGTCGCTTTACCTGCTAGAAATAGCAACCCAAATGCTGTTAAATCAGATCCTAATGCTGTATGTTCAAGAACCAAAAGAAGGGCAGCTTTTCAATCCCGGAATCACCCTGATTCCGAAAAGGTATAATATGTCTATGTAGAGCAAATATAGGCTGAGATACAGGAGTCCCAGACGGACAGACAGAATTTCACTTTTATTAATACAGATAACGCATGCATGCTGGAGTCTCCCATCGAAGTGTTCACTTTTTATTGAATGACCTGCACTAATGATTTGTTTATAGTGATCGAATGTATGTGCCGTACTTCTTCCATCAAATCGACGTCGATTAAACAAGTGCGCGTGTACCATACGTCGGATGTCGGAGTGATCGCAGAGCAATGAGAGATGTAGCGTTTTGCTCAAGAACCTAACTCACCAGCCGATCTACGAACAGAAGCCACAATCTCGCGATCGTGAGTGCAATACTATAACTACCAGGCTATGCGCCCTCATTACGTACTTACATACTGTACGTACATTCATTTATACATACATACATACATACATACATACATACATACATACATATATACATTTTGTACATCCATCCATATATACATTCTGTACATATATACATACATACATACATACAAACATACATACATACATACATTCGTTACATACATACATTTTGTCCATCCATCCATCCATCCATCCATCCATCCATACATACATACATACATACATACATAAATACTGTACATACATACATGCATACATACATACATACATACATACATACATACATACATACATACATCCTGTACATAATTCATATATACATCCTGTACATAATACATACATACCTACATACATACATACATACATACATACATACATACATACATACACACACATACATACATCCTGTACATAATACATATATACATACATTCATACATACATACATCCTGTACATACATACATGCATAGATTCATACATACATACATACATACATCCTGTACATACATACACTCTGTATATATATACACATACACATACATACATCCTGTACATACATACATACATCCTGTACATAATACATATATACATACATTCATACATACATACATTCAAGCATACATACATACATACATACATACATACATACATACATACATACATACATACATACATACATACATACATTCTTACTTATTTACTATATGAATCTCTTGTTGATTTGCCTATATTCCAACGAAAGAGGTTTATGCCTGAGATTGGCTCTTTTATCTTTTGGTGAGAGTTTTCAAATCTAAAACCAAAACTACGCACATTTAATTGAAACGTATCTGAGTTTTAAGCTCTAATATCTTATTTGCGTTATTAAATGTTTGAAGAATCAATGTACTGACTCCGTCTGTTTTAATCCGTTGGTTGTTAAGGTAAACAACTTCAATATTTGCCCGTCTAAATGCTGCTTATTAAGTTGGTTGTAAGATTAACTTTGTACACTATATTCAAAGCGTCATTGTTTATGGCGAACAAAGAAAGGCAAACAGATAGTTATGGCGAACAAAGAAAGGCAAACAGATATAATAAATTATACTATGTAAATGCTATGTAGGAGACTTTTAATTGTCAATTAATCTCGCCAGTTTGCAAGTTGAGTTTTGAAGACACAAAAGAACGATATTGTTGCTGTTGTCCTTTTAATCATCTATGGAAGTTGCATCAAGAAAGGTCCCACTTTGCAGTCTTTAGTTCTTTTGCTCGTATCTCGTTTTCCAGAATCTGTTTTAATGGTAAATACTGTTAATTCCCAACAGTCTAATGGCCCCGGTTAAAATTTCGTAAGTATCATAAGGCACAGGCGTGGCTGTGTGGTAAGAAGTTAGCTTTCCCACCACATGGTTCCGGTTTCAGTCTCACTGCTTGGTACCTTGCACAAGTGTCTTCTACTATAGCCCTAAGCCAACCAAAGCCTTTGTGAGTGGATTTGGTAGACAAAAACTGAAAGAATATTATCGCATATATACATATATATAAATATCAATATATATTCTATATGTGTATGATATTTATGTGCGTGTGTCTTATTATGTCTGTGTTTGTTCCTCAACACCACTTGACAACTGGTCTTGGTGTGTTTACGTCCCCGTAAATTAGCGGTTCAGCAAAAGAGACGGATGGAATAAGTACTAGGCTTTAAAAAAGTCCTGTGGTCGATTCGTTCGACTAAAGTTCTCCAAGGCGGTGCCCCAGCATGGCTTCGGTTTAATCAATGAAACAAGTAAACAATAAACGATAAAAATCACACTTCAACCAAACTGGTTCAGCAAGTAGCGCTCCGATTCTGCTGATTCCTCCGTTTCTCGACCAAGATGGCTCCTCATGCAGTACATACACAGAGAAACTTTCTACTTTTCTTTCACTCTTTACTTCCAGCTCCCTGATACTGAAACTCTATTAGAAACATTCAAACCACTCATTCTAATAAAATAAGGACATAACTTCTTACAAGGCCTCTTGATCTACTAGAAGTAGTAACCAAATCGCCGGTATATATTTTTGTAATATTGATTTCAAATTTTGGCACGAGGCCAACATTTATCGGGTAAGGAGTAAGGCGATTCAATTGATCTCAGTGCTCAACTGGTACTTATTTTATTGACTTCGACAGGATGAAAGGCAAAGTCAACCTGAATGGAGTTAAAACTCAGAGCGTAGAGACGGGCGAGATGCTACTAAGCATTTTGCCCGACGGCTAATGACTCTGCCAACTCGCCACCTTAAATATATTTTTGTAATGTCAGAAGAGATTATTATTAGCTATCATTTCAAGGCAGCAAACAGGCACAATCGTTAGCTCGGCGGTCAAAGGACAAAATGCTTAGCGGTATTTCTTCTGGCTTCGCATTCTGAGTTCAGCTTCTGCCGGTTAAGCACTAGGGTCAATATAATCGATTCACTACCATCCACTAAAATTACTAACCGTGTATCAAAATTTGAAACCGTACTTATGTATCATATGGTGCATCGGCATTTTTGATGTTCATGACTATTTACAGTGTAAATAAAGTGAAGTGATTTGTGCTGGAAATCGAAACCTCGTCGCGGCGTTTCCTCTTGCTCATTTATATCGATATCAATATCAAATTTTGGTACGAGACCAGCGATTTCGAGGAGAGGAGCTCAGTCGATTACATCGATCCCAGCGCTCAACTGGTACTTATTTTATCGACCTCGAAAGAGTGAAAGGCAAAAGTGACCTGGGCGGAATTTGAACTCAGAACGTAAAGACAGCCGAAATTTCGCCCAGCTGCTAACGATTTTGCTACTTCATCTACTTCTTGCTAATTTATATTAAGACAATAATTTCTGATATTTGCGTTGGAACAGTCAATTATATCAACCCCAGTGCTTGGCTTGCATTTTGTCTGGCACTCGATTTAGTCCATCATATCAATTTATATTAATAAGTTGAATTATCTCATTGACATGATTTTCCAAATTTGTATCTGAAGAATAAACGAAATTATGTGATATTTTTGGATGAGTGGTAGCAGCGTAAATGAAATGAAGTCTAGATTGTAGTTTCATCTCACCTAGAGCTTAGTTCACTACTATTCCACAATGCACGCTATGGTTTTATAGTAAAACAGCGATTTCTTTTGACTTAGACTTACAAAGAACTATTGTACTGTACTACTGGGGTTTTGAACGTAGGACGTTAAAAGGATCGAATTAATACGGCAAAGCATTTAGTATGGCGCTTTGCTTCTACAATCTCACTTCCTATTATTTATATAACAAAAATGTGAACATTTTTAGTTTATTTTTATTGTAAACATGTTTGACAAGTGCATTTGACTTTTTCTAACATTTTAGCACCTTATTCAGTGAAACCAAAGTTTGATTTATAGCAAGTAGTAAATTATCAGGGAAAAAAAGGAAAAAAATTTATTATCGTTTTAAATCAAATGTCTACACATGTAGGCGTCTTAAGCAATGTTTTACTCTTATTTTTACAAGAATTACTGCGTATCCCTTAAACGTCGACAAAATAACTGGTGTGTTGTATCTGGAAATAAAGACTCTATATTAAAATGTCATTTAATGGTTTTGAAAAGGACAAAACACTCTTGTATAACCATACAACATTTTATTACTTTTAGTATAAATGGTGTTACGTGCTTTCAGCAGGATACAGCATCGTTCAAAAGTAATTGGAATGGGTGTATCTGATAATATTTTTTTTGATGTGTAATATTAATCGGAATGAAAAGTATAATGGAACATTTTAACTTACGTCATATGAAAAATAGACACAGAATGGTAACGAGACATTGCCCTTCTTTTTTTTTAACCCTTTAGCATTCAGATTACTCTGTTAAATGTAATGTTTATCTATTCACGTTATTTTGAATTAACCATGCATTATGAGATTTCAATGATGAGATAAATTTTAGAATGATATTTTAGGGTAGGTATGAGAGCCTGGATCTGGCCAATATGAACATAAAACAGGTAGAATATTTGGACCAGATATGGCCGGTTTAAACTCTAAAGGGTTAATGAGCTGATACGGAGGGAAGAGTTAAATTTATGGCCTTCTCAAGGCTTACCATAATGGTAGGTGTCGACGCAGTTAATGTATTTTAACAGCTGCTTGTTGGCTTCAAGTTAAATGCAAAAAGGGAGGGGATTCCATAGGGGTGAAGTTCTGGGAAGGAAAGACTAAAATAAATTGCTGCTGCAGGGGCAAGGAGGTGGTCGGAATATGACCGGGGAGTTCTTTAAAGCTGTGATCTAAATTCCTGTTCAGAAGCCACTATCTTATAGCTGAGCTGGATATAAACTTATATGTCATCTTGTAGTTGAAGTTGTCTACTATAGATAAGTATTCGAGAGTATAAGAAAGCAACTTATCTTTCCATTAGCTCCATATTTTTTTGTACAGTATAATTTCTTAGTTTTTACTCTTCAGACTATTTGTTATTGACCAGGGTCTTTTGCTTGATTTCATAACATAAACATTAGACTTTCAAGCAAATCTTCGGTAATAATTACAGCTTCAGCAATAGGAGGCTATATCCAAAGAAGCCCATGGAAGTGGTGCTAATTATATAAGTTATCGTTAAACAGGAGAATGAAATATTTCATTGGATATTTTAGCTGTGGGAGGAATTGAACTCGGTACAGCAAGGCATGGGTTTGCGCACATACCCAAATACATGTATGTATGTATGTATGTATGTATGTATGTATGTATGTATGTATGTATGTATGTATGTATGTATTATGTATGTATGTATGTGTGTGTGTGTGTGTGTGTGTGTGTGTGTGTGTGTGTGTGTGAAAGTGCATGGCTCAGTGGTTAGAGCGTCGGGATCACATTCATAAGGTAGTGAGTTCGATTCTTGGACTGGGCTGTGTCTTGTGTTCTTGAGAAAGACACTTTATTTCACGTTGCGCCAGTTTACTCAGCTGTAGAAATGTGTTGCGATGTCATTGGTGCCAAGTTGTACCGGCTGTTGCCTATTCCCTGGATAACATTGGTGGCATGATGAGGGGAGGAAGGTATGCATGGGTGACTACTGGTCTTCCGTAAACAACCTTGCCCGGACTTGTACTTAGGAGGGTAACTTTCTAGGTGTAATCCCATGGTTATTCACGACCGAAGGTGGTCTTTACCATTTTGTATGTATGTATTTTTTGGAGGGGGGGGGTGAGGGCAGATGAGGCTCGTTAGCCATGGTAAAAGCAACTCTTCTAAGAGAGGAACACTGACATAAAACCAGGCTATAGTAATGACAGTCCCTTACCTGGCTGCACTGCCAAAGCCATGACTGTTGATGGGGGCAGACTGGGCTCCTGTTTTGAAACGAAGCCGTGATAGGAGTATAAACCAGTATTGGAGAATAAAGCTCTGATTTCAAATTGACTTACCACTTCTGGCTTGCAGTATCCTTTTGAGAAAAAGCATAGGAGAAAGTACTTCCATATAAAACTTGCAGTCAACTTAGTACTAGTCATCTTGCTTTGCTTGTCTCTGGAATCTACTTTTTGACCCAGAGAGTGGCAAAGGTGTTGTACAAGTGTTTGTCACTGAAATCCAATGAAGTGCAGATGTCCAGGTCAAAACACCATAATCGTACGATCATCACTTTTCAAAAGTCCTATGGCGATAGAGGCGTGTGACGTATGCAGACTTGACCGGTTGGAAGCATACAGTTACAAATCTGCACAGAAAGCGGCAGGGTCCCTATCTTAGCATCGCTAACATGTTTTCATGGATAGGAACTGTTTTCAGTAGAGAATCCTGTGTGTGAGCAGCCCTTTTAAAGACAACACTGCTCAACTGGATATACTGAGAAGGCGCTAGAAAAGGTGTACTAAAAATTGTATGTCCTCTCTCCGCTGGTTAGTTTACTGCGGCTAACGGTGGATCAATTTAGCAGGAATGATCAAAGAATTGATATAAACAATGATAACAAATATGCAAAAAGTAAGGTTTCTCTTAACCTGGCCTGTTGGAATGTGAGAAATCTTTTAGATCGAGCAGATTGGCCTGAAAGAAGAACAGCTCTAGTGACTAAGGAGCTAAAGCGTCTAAATGTTGATATTGCAAGTCTTTCTGATACAAAATGTTAAGATGAGGATCATCTTGTCGAAAGAGCGGCAAGTTTCACATTATTCTGGGTTGGGAAGCCGAAGGGAGAGAAAAGAGAAGGATGTGTTGCGTTTGCAATTAGAAGTGGTTTGCTAAAAGACCTAGAACAACCACAAAGCATAAATACACGAATAATGAAATTCCGGATCCCTCTTTCTTGTGGACGTTTTGTAACTGTTTTCTCTCTGCTCCTACACTTTCAGCTAGTGAGGAAAGTATCTATGCACTTTATTAGGAGCTTAGAAGTATTCTGTCAGTCTCTTTGAATGAGAACTTGGTTGTGCCTGGTTGTACGTGTTGTTAGAGACTGTGGTGCTTGGAATGTACTTGGGCATTATGGAATAGGAAAGGTGAACAACAATGGGTTGCATCTACTACAAATGTGCTCTAGGGTTGATTGTTGGGAATATTGTCTTTCATTATAAGATGAAACAAAGTTACCTGGATTCACCCAAGATAAAAGCAAGGTCACATGATTGACTTTGTATTAACTCGAAAAGCTGACTTAGAGGATTTGTGCAGTCTCAGAGTATTGCGAGGTGCTGATTGTGATACTGATCACAAAATGGCGAGGGCCAAGTTTAAGTTCAGGGTCCGAAAGAAGATTCGTAGTGCAGGCGTACGAGTACCAAAGAAAATTGAGGTAGAGCAGCTAAAACAACCACAAGTTTTGCAGTTGTTTCAGAAGAGATGCAGCAATGTTCATTTTGATGGTTCATGGCAATCTTTCCGTGATGGAATATATAAAATGGGATCAGAGGTATTAGGCTTTAAGAGGAGACAACACCGAGACTGGTTTGATTCCAATGATACAGTGATAAATGAGCTTTTAGCAACAAAGAGGTCCAGTCATGAAAAGCTTCTTGACCCAAACGTTAAGAACAAAGTGCAATTAGAAAAGTTGTACAAGTCTCAGAAAGCAGACTTTTCATTGTGCATCAGTGATTACTTTGCAAAAACATTACCTTATGATGAAGTACCCATGTATTTCCCTTGGTACAGTAGTATCAAAGAATAACAAAGAAGAAAGTGAGGAAAATAGCTGAAGGCCATTTGAATGTTTTCAAAGAAGAAACATTTTGGTCGTGTTTATGATATCCCATCAATGGCAGGAGAACTGTATTAAATAAGAATTTTATTGCATGAAGTTCTAAATAGTATCTTTTCCTTTGTTGCCGCGCATCGACATTTTCACTTTGGAGAGGCTGTGACCCAACAGGTCACGGGTGCTTCTAGTACACATATAAATGCCAATTACTCCCTCCGTATTTCACATCTCATCAACGCCATTTACTCAGAGTTAGATGAACTTGACTATTGAGTGGTATCATGACGATAACAAAATGTGAACTGCCAACTTCTCAATTGTCTGCCTGGTACTCTATCAACTCAATAATACGCGTTCTCGGAAGAACGCTAGTGTCTCTTTTAATTGTGGTTCAAAGGTTTTTTTGCTTTGTTCTTGAATATACTTTCTACTCCGGGCGTGGTTCTTCCCCTTTTATGTTGTCTTTGGTTGATATTTATCTCCAGATAAGCTTCCGTCAAAGTAGTGTAATGATCAAAGTTCATTGGAAGAAGTTCCAACCATGACCATGCTATATTTATTTTTCGGTATAATGTTTACAGAGCACCATTATTCAATGTATCTTTTTATTTTTCTCGTGAGACAGAATTTGATTTGGGGAAGTTGGTGCGGTATTTCTCAGGTTTAGCAGGCACGATTTGAAGAAAATTGAGCTACTAATTCTTGAAATTCGAGACGCTTCGTCGTTTACTTGCCTATTAGTTGTAAATTTCCACCGGTCAGTAGTGAAAATATTTGCAGGTGCTCTGACTCTTATTCTAGATGAACTGAGACAATATAGAAAAAGTAGATGTCATCAATCTGTTTTACTGTGACAGACTGCACATCAATGACAGGTTTAAACTTTCTTAACACCCATTGAAAAAAAACCCAACAAACTTCGTTACAATCTATTTTTTTCCTGTCTAATCAGCTTGACCGTTTTCAGAATTCTAGAAGCTTGTTTGTTGCAGTAATGCAACTTCAATCTCCAAGTAACTATTATAGCGTCTGTTTCTGGCAATACCACCGCTCTTGCATTTAAATTTATAATGAAGTTTGGCACGCTACTCTCATCAATCTTCTATTTTATAATTAATTTGCATCTTCGTTGGTACCTCATGTAGAGAAATAATATTGGAACTAGCCAGCTATGTGGCTGATCGATCTGCTAAAAACAACAACAACAACAACAAAAACTAAGTCTCCCTCAAAATTTCAAACAACTGTTTTTAAAAAAGAGGAGTTCATTTTGATAATATTGTCCTAGATACGTAATTTAAGGTCATAACTAGAAATGTCTTTTGGTCATCAGTCGGCTAAATTACCTAAATTGCTCAAAGCAATACAACAACGTTAGCAGACATTAATGAGAATATCAGTCCATCTGAATTTGTTGTTTAAAACCTTTTGGAGACTCTGAAGTTGAAATATAAAATAAAAAATCATGAGAGATCAATGTTAACAAAGAACAGATCAATGCGAAATGTTGGGTAGCTAACTATATGTTTGATCAGTAAACCTACGTAGTGTATAAGAACAACACTTCCAGTATCTGAAATTTGTCAGGTGGTGTACTACAAGGATACATCATATCACCTACTCTTTTAAAATCATATTCCTAATCGACGTCCTCACACTTTCACAAAACACAGGCTGCAGCTGAAACCAGACACTTCAGCTCTATGTAAATCAAAGTTGAATGAATCGAAATAAACACGTTCCGAGCATAAAAATGATTTAACATTAAGAAAGAGTGAAAAGAAACTTTCCAAAATAGGCGCAAGCGTAGTTGTAAGGTTACAAAGGTCATTTGCAACCACGCAATTTCTGGTCTAGTCCCACTGCATGACATCTGGGAGGGTGTCTACCAAATTCCCTCATCAATGCTTTGTGAGGGAATTTGGTGAATGGAAACTGTGTGGAAGCTCATCCTATAAAGTGTGTCTGTGTCCTACTACCGTTTGACAACTGGCGTTGCGTTGTTTACGTCCCCGTTTATTACTTTGAACCGAGCGGTCGTCGGCATCTTCACTATCTCATCCGGCAGCTTATTCCACGGATCCGCAACCCGGACGGAGAAGGCCCCTCTCCTTCGATTGAGATGAAATCGTCGCAGATAGAGCTTTTCGGAGTGGCCCCGCAGCCGACGCTCTGGAGCAGGAGTGAAGAACAGCTCTTTCGAGAGGTTACACTTTCCGCTTATGATGTTGTGAGCGAGAATGAGATCACCACGGCGTCGTCGTTTTTCTAGAGAATAAAGGTCGAGCGTCTTCAGCCTTTCTTCATAAGACAAATGCTTGAGGCCAAGAACCATGCGGGTAACCAGCTTCTGGACTCTGAAATCGATGTAATCGACTCCCCCACTCCTCACCCTGAAATGGCTGGCCTTTTGCCAAAATTTGAAATCAATATTAACAGAAGCAAATGTATCGCATGATGATAATCATTTTTGTATCTCAGTGAACATTAATCTATTATCTGTGTGTGTTTGCGTATGTTTGTGTGTGGATATGTGTGTGTGTGTGTGTGTGACAGAGAAAGGAAAGA
>NC_043005.1:56477061-56494561 GCF_006345805.1 Octopus sinensis | reverse complement strand
GAACCTTTTTGAACTTTTTTGAACTTTATGCTTTTTCACATTGGTTTTTTTTACTCGTTTTTTTTTTCTTATTCTGTTTTCTCTCAAGCCTCTAAAGCTTTTTAAAAATTCTCTCTCTGTTATTTTCTCGTGTTACTTTCTGTTGAAGAGCGTAGGCTCGAAACGTAAAAGACTTTCTCACCCTCCCGAGCGTTGAACTAATACACGTTTGTTCTTTATACACCTATCTTCGTCTTTTGTTTTTCTGTAAATTCCAGCTATATATATATATTAATACAAGTACTGAGTTTGATTTGAGAACATAATCTTTTGTGGAGAATGACGATTTGACGTCTATATCTAGCATGTTGACTGTCCACTTTTCGTGTTCAGTCCTCAATTGGTATATATATTAATACATATATTAATGTGGAAGGCTGCTTACTGCTCTACATTTTCAGGCTGCTACCCACTTGGTTCTAAGACCACATTCCTAGTATCCTCCCCAACTCACCATCACAGACATAGACCATTTTCTGTAGAAAGTTCAAAACAACACTATTTCATAAATAAAACTTAATTAATCCTTTAAATTATTTGTTATTTTTACACACATTGCCCCGTTTTGGTCACCCAATTTTCGCCCCATTTTTTTAGAGTGTGCTTCTACTACTCCGGATTATATATATATAGATGTATATGACACATATGTATATATATATATATATATATATATATATATATATATATATATAATATATATATATATATATATATATATATATATATATTATAAAGTTAATCCAAACAAGAAAACACAGAAAAAAAGAGAAAAAAACACAGCAACGCAGGACGTGGAACAATTAAAGTATTATTGACGCTCAGGAAATTATATAATTATATATCTATATCTGAAAATTATCTATCGTATGTTATTATTCTTTTGATTTAATACACTAAGGAATTTACGTATGCATGTATATATATATATATATATATATATACGTATGCATGTATATATATATATAATATAATATATATATATATATTCATACACATGTGAGTATATATAAATATGTGTATATATATATATATTATATATATATATATATATATATATATATATATATATATACATATACATATACATATACACACATGTATATGTATATATATATATATATATATCTAATTGATATATATCTAATTATATATATATAATGTCTATCTATCTATATACACATACACACACACATATATGTGTATATATATATATGTGTGTGTGTATTAAAAGATCAATACGGAAAGGGAGTGTAACTAGAAGCATTTATTAGCACAGCAATCGTTTCGGTTTCATTCTGCACTGCTCCCTAGTGGGCGTTGAACGATGTAATAACACCAGATGCAATGCACGGTGAAAAAGAACCTCAAAAGGTGATGTAAGATGCTTCATATGTTCCCAGATTTACATTTCATTTTCGCTTCAAGATGTATGCTGATGGTGAGATTCTAGCACAAGAGACTGACTGAGTGTGCACCACAATCCAATAACTGAAATATATATATATATATATATATATATATATATATAACGATAACTTCATACTCTTGCGGATTACCGCATTTAAGTCTATTTTAGTCATTTGTGATGTTAACACTGTTGAAAATGATCAATCTACCGTTTTATTATAATCATTTAAGTTTCGACGATGCTAGAGCTACTAGCCCTCTAGCACAGATTTTAGCTAGGTTCATAGCTGTTTTCTGCTATAAAAGCATTTAGCTATTAACGATGTGCTATTTTGAGGGATAAAGGCGACAAGATAGTGGAATCGTTAGCACGACGGGCGAAATGCTTAGCGGCATTTCTTCTGGTCTCACATTAAGTTAGAAGCACTCCAATTACCAAACGGAAAAGCCGATATTGTTGTGAAAGGGATAACAGCTGTTTTAGATGAATACAATTTATGGATGATCACCGCTGATACAACGAGTGTGAACACTGGGGTAAATGGCATTGTCATTCAGTTGCAAAGACTGTTTGCTCAAAAGGGATTGAAAGAACCGCAATTTATTGGTATCAGTATCATATCCTTGATAGAGTTCTTCGAGTTGTAATGGCTAACGAATATTGGGAGACGACTTTTTTTCTTCAAGTTCGTTAGCCATTACAACACGAAGAACTCTATCAAGGATATGATACTGATGCCAATAAATTGCGGTTCTTTCAAACCCTTTTGAGCAAACAGTCTTTGCAACTGAATGACAATGCCATTTTTTTACCAGTGTTCACACTCATTGTATCAGCGACAATCATCCATAAATTGTATTCATCTAAAACAACTGTTATCCCTTTCACCACAGTATTGTATTTTCCGTTTGTTAATTGGAGTGCTTCTAACTTAACTTCTTTCTGTTCATTCTTTAAAACTAGCACTTGGTATTCTTGGTCATCAATATGTTTAACATCAAAATGTAATGACCAGTTTTCTAAATGTAGCGTTTTTTTTTCATTTCGTTTTAGTTTAACAGTTTCTTTGATAGTCGATCTGTGAATACCAGATTGGGAAGGAGTCTCGACATTGATTCCATTTTGAGATAATTATCGACAAACTTTTGCTGCTTTTTTGGCTTATAGCTTGGAAGATATTACTAACTTGGCTGGAGTTCCAGCTTTGCTATACTTCCTCCTTGTTTGTGTGGATTCTTCGTCTGATTTTACAGACTCTTGATATTCACCTTCACTCTCTGCTTCAGATATTGGTGATGACACTAGAGTTGCTCTGATTGAAGTTGGCATTAAGGACACTTTTCTTCTTTTGGATGGATGGATGGATAATTTTGAAACTGGCTGCCTTTCCAGTTGCATGCCCAGCCTGTTCCTTGCTTTCAATTTGAAGATAATATAACCTTCTATCCTCACTGCACAGCCATTCACCATTTTCTTTTGTGATATCAAAAATTCCTTTCAATGAATCGTATTTCCCTCGATTTACACATTTATCGTCGGTATTCAGCACATATTAATAAATAATGAAAATTTAATTTCTTTTGTCATAAAAAAGTTACTTCTTTCGAGATTTCTTTTGTTCTTTCTTTCCTTCCTTTGATGGTACCGCCAAGAAACAGGTAGCAACCGACAATTTGAAGTTTCATTGGTATCCTGTAGTAGTTTACCAAAGAATGCTCTTCAAGAAGAACAGGTCTTCTTTTCCTATGAGTCTTGAAATTGCACGAGATTCTTCGTCCAAATTTTTTTTTGTTTCTTCGAGTGACACAAGCACTTCTCTGATGGGACATTATTTTAGATACTCTAGTTGGATAAGCTTACTATTCTGAAAAACAGTTAATATAGTCAGAGGTTTTAGTGTCACAAAATTAAAAAGGAGAGTAAAAGGATATTTCCTAAAGAAGGGCCTAAGTGGTAACAAATTAATAACTCTATAACTTCTAAACTACTTAAACTTGAAAGTTGAAATTTGAGATATACTGCTTTTGCATTGCATTAAGTCAACACACCAAGTTTGGTAAAAACTTGAGTAGGCCTTATGAACCTCTTAGAATTTTGCATGATTTGGGTCAAAGGTGGTGTTAAATTTCTTTAGTTGGGAATACATTTACTTTTGTAAAATAAATTACCACTAAAATAATGCTTTAATTCCTCCACTTACCTGTATAACTTTGTTATCCGGTAATTATAAGCAATTTATTGCATCTACATTCGATATAAACATACCGTAGGCGATTGTTCACCAATAGATGGCAGCTACATCTACGTGACTTCTGATATATAATTTAGGCCAACAGTCACGAGTTTTGAGCGTACATTGAGTGCATTGGACGCAAGGGAATTTTTAAAGCCATTTTTCAGTAAAAAAGGTGCGTCTTATAGGCCATCAAATACGGTATATATGTATATGTTTGTGTGTCTGTGTTTGTCCGCCCCACTCCCCATCATCGCTTGACAACCGGTGTTGGTGTGTTTACGTCCCCGTAAACCAGCGGTTCGGCAAAAGAGACCGATAGAATAATTGTTCGACGAAAGGCGGTGCTCAAGCATGGCCGCAATCAAATGCTGAAACAAATAAAAGAATACATGAATTAAAGAATAGATAAAAAATGGTTGAGAATTTCCTGGTTTACACCGTAAATTTCTCTCTTTCAGTACCGTTAGAGTAATCTGCCAATAACCGTGTGGACGGAGGAAATAAAAATTTCAAGGCTCGCGTGGAAGAAACATGTTAGTGATTGGGTGAAATATTTTCCAAAGCTGAAATATGGAAATTAACCATTGCCTTGTAAACAGTCGTAAATATATAAAATATCTGGTTGGAGGCTGGATTAGGGAACCATAATTGGAGACGGATTAAATTTATCTAGGTTAATTTTTTTTTTCACCGAAAATGAGCGTGAATTTCTGACAAGATAAACAAATGGATTCAAAGTACAGAATTAACGAAAACAGCAAATGAACGTAGTGACTTAGGTTCGATTTTTGGTTATGATTCTATTATATACCTCCTAAATACATACATACATGAGAAATCGACCGGCTAATTCGTACATTACAAGAGCTGTCTGTGAATGGAACGGTACAAATATGCAAGATTTTTCTCAATTTCCAAATGTGAATTTGTCTGCGCTGACAACATCCCAAGAATGGAGCCTTGTATCTTTGTTGGAAACTGGGTCCCTCTTCAGTGGAACATATATAATAATTAAAAATAGAAGAGACATACGTACGCACATACATACATACATACATACATACATACATACATACACTACATACATACATACATACATACATACATACATACATACATACATACATACATACATACATACATACATGCACATATAGATACGTAAGCATATGTATTTGTGTATATATATGTACATATTTTTTTCTCTCCTTGTTTCTTTCTGTGTCCCTTTCTGTATAAGAGCATAGGCTCGAAATGTTAAAGACTTTTTCACTTCCTGAGCTTTATACTAATACATCTATTTGTTGTCTACACCAACTGTCTTCGTCTTTTGTTTTTTTTGTGAATTCTCCCTATATATGTACATACATACATACATATGTGTGTGTATCTGTGTGTGTGTGTGTGTGTGTGTGTGTGTGTGTGCGCTCGATGGGCGTCCACGGAATTTTCCGTTAACCAGTTTCACTATCAGGTATTATCAGGCCTTAACGTTGATTGGATACCGAAGGTAGTGTGATTGTGTCTCACTGTAGATTGGCTATAAATAAAAAAAAAACAAAAAAAACCGTGACTTTGTGTCATTCTTGAGTGATTATTGAATGTAAATTAATAAAATATTTATTTTGACACATAAGTGTTTTATATACTCTGAATTTCGTAATTAATTTGTTTTAGTGCAAACGAAATATCAATTCTGAATACAACAATAGAATATGTTTTGAAGATGGCTAGAAAAGTAGTTACGAACAGGAAAGTGGCATAAAGCCGACTAACAACTATATGAGAAGGGATCCAGAATTTTGACCACTTGTACGTGTGTGTGTGTGTGTTGTGTGTGTGTGTGTGTGTGTGAGAGAGAGAGAGAGAGGAGGATGAGAGAGAGAGGGGAGGCGAAAGAGAGAGGGGAGAGGAGGAGATAGAATGAGAGTACACACTTTTCCACTTTTGCCGAGCGTCAAACTAATACACTTGTTTGTTGTTCCTACACGTCTTCATCTTTTGTTTTCTATAAATCTGAACTATATATATATATATATATATATATATATATATATATATATATGTATGTATGATGTATGTATGTATTTGTGTGTGTGTGTCTTTGTGTTTGTCCCCTAATCATCGCCTGACAACCGATACTCGTGTGTTTATATCCCCGTAACTTAGCTGTTCGGCAAAAGTGACCGATAGAATAAGTACTAAGCTTACAAAGAATAAGTCCTAGGTTCGATTACTTCGACTATATCCCTTTAAGGCGGTGTTCCAGCATGGCCTCAGTCAAATGACTGAAACAAAGTAAAAAGAAAAAAAAAGAAAAAGCGATAAGTATATATATATATATATATGAAAAAACAAGTAAAAAATAGAAAATGCTAAAATAATTTTATAGTGAACATTTCAGTACCGGTTTCGGCCATTTTGAGACCTTTTCAACTGTAACGATTAAATAATTAAATTTAGAAAAATTAGAAGAAAAGTTTTTTTAAAAGAATATTTCTATAGTAGTGTTCAGATTTAAGTGGCATTCTGCCTTTCTCTGACTCCCTTGTTTGCACTATATATATATATATATATATTGGTTTGTCCGGAAAGTTCGTGCCGATTTTTAAAGGAAAGTAAAAGGTCAATAAATACTTGCCATTACATTTTTAATCAACAAAATATGAACCATTTTGTTGCACAATGCGTCTCCATCTTTCCCTTAACTTGAAAATACCCTCTTCCCAGAATTGAGATGCCCGGGAGTGTGAGTCAAAATGGTAAGCTACTATAAAATCGGCACGAATTTTCCGGACAAACCAATATATAAAACACGTGATGAACTTTGAAAATTTAATGTTTTAATTTTAATATTATTTTATATAATGCATTTACCTAAAATTAATGCGCATGTAAATATGTAAACGATATTTCGATAGTAGAACTGTTAAAAGTATTAAAATTCCGACATGCCAAGACTAAATGGTTCACTATTTAGCGCCCCAGTTATAAGTCATTAATTTTCTAATAAATATATTACTTACTGCTATTTAGTTTTGATAAATAACATCCAAGTAAAAGAAGAAAAATGGTTACCATAATATAGTTGTGGTGTTTTGCCTGGAGACTGGCATTGAAGAAAACTGAATGCTTAGTCTGTTATTTCATTCAGTGTTCTTATTGTCTACATCATTTATTAGCTAGGATCACGAAGGCTGAGATAAGAGCATTAGCTGTCTAACTGACCTTGAATAGGCCTTTGTTCAAATCGTTTCATCCATTACCATCCCGTCTTTTTATTCAAATGGTGTATCTAAAAGTACAATCTTCAATATTTCTCAACAATTTTTTTAAACAGTAGAGTTGACAATAATTCAAGAAAGACATGGTCGCTGTTTCTAGCAAGCTAAGCGACCAAATAAAAGCTCGTTATTGACAGTTACAAATGTTATTTTTGTTGTTGCTGCTGCTGCTACTGCTGTTGTGGTTGTTATCACTGCAGCTGTTTTTTTATAGTTCATGTTGCAGCTATTGTTGATACCGATGTAGTTGTTGATTAACTTTCTTACGGAAACATAGATATGGAATACAGATATGCGAAGGACAGAGATGTGGTGGTCTCCAGCTATTCTACTTCTCTTTATTGTGGGATAATACATGCACGTTGTGTGTTGTACGGTAGTGAGATTGTTGCTGTTCTTGTTTAAACTAAGATTACATTTGATAGAACAGATTGATATTGGAAGACATTCCATCCATGACCAACAAATATTTTTGAGAGCACCGCGAACTCCATGAATCAATATCATGGAAATGTTATAAACTGTGCAAACATTGGAAAACTCGGGGAAAGGCTGCATGACTTTTTAAAAAATAAGAGTCAAACAATCGCTGCCAATAAGGGCCTCTCTGAGGAGATACCAATACTTAGCGAATTCCCCATAAAACTGTACCGGGACTAGTACTTTTCGTGGTGATTCTCTCAGACATACCCTCAGTCACAGACAGCCAGGATCTTTTCCATTTGGCTGCCAATTTCTGTTTGGGTGCCAATCTCTTCAATTTCTGTTCAAATTGGTTTCATTTTCTGTGTAATGATATACTTTTATATGCTAATCAATGCCATGAAAACAATTTTCGCTATAAATCAATACATAAAGAGTTACTAGGTATTAAGGTCCGAAGATTTTGGTTAAATTTAGCCAATCGAAAGCCACAGATACATTCATGCCTGTTTCCATAGTAACAAGCCAAATACGATAACTCTTTTGTCCGCGAGAAAGCACGTGTTAATAAATATATTCCAGTCATTGAAGTCATGGTCATGTGAGCTAAAAATAGCAACCAAATAGGCCTTAAATCACAGGAGGATGCGGTTTCATACTTGCAAGAAAAAGGCGTTATACTTAAAAGAAAATTACTGAAAACGAAGAAGCATTTTATAAGTACAAGAAAACGTAGTGGGAATATGTATTGGTGATGCTCGCGCTAAGGATGCGTGGATTCTGTGTCAGAGAGGAAAGACACATAGTTTGGCGGTGGCACCCTTCCTCTTAGGACTGTAGTGCTCTTCCTTTACTCATAGGTTAAGGAATTGACTTCAGTCCGGTTTTGTGTTGAAGAACTGGAGATGGACCATTGTACAGATGTTGATTATAACAGCTCTGTTAAGTAAGAATGTGCGGAGAACCTACTCTGGCATCCAATTAAGGTTGTTGGCCCTGGGAAGATTGTTGAGATCAACGAAATAGTCTTCTCAAGACGAGAGTACAACCGAAGAAGAGCCCTACCTGTGTAGTGGGCTCTTGGAGGAGTATGTCGCGAGAACAGACAGGTTTTTCTTTATGCGAGTGCCATGTCGGAATCCTGACACACTGGAGGAATGCATACATAAGTTTGTGCTATAAGTTACTTATTTTGAGAAATATTTAATTTGTAATGTGCTGGTTATTGCATTAAATGCATATTGAATGCTTAAAACTACAAAATACGTGTTGTTTACTTGTTTTTCTTCTGTCATTGAGGTGATTGTGAGGTGTGCTAAAAATAACAGCGAAATAGGCCTTAAATCACGCACACCCACCTTTTTTTTTTTTTTGGTGGGGGCATGATCGGATGAATTTCCATGTGTAGAATACAAGTCCGCAAAAAGTTTCTGAAAATTCCAAAAAACAATAAGCTATGAAGGGCTATATGTCGTGCGTAATTCTTTTGTTTACGGTTTCATATAAAAACCCACGTGCTATTTTCAGGATGTTGACAAAATGTGCAGTCACGTACAAAATGACAGCTTCCAAATTCTGTCTCCTGACTGGGTGAAAATTATTAAGCTTCTCTAACTTTAAAAAAAATATTTTCTGGAAAAAGTGAAATATCTCCAGCAATTCAGCTTGGAAAACTACATTAATGTACCAAATTAAAAATTTTCAATAAACTTTGATTTTTGAAATTTTGGCAGCCAAACAGAAAAGGTCCGTCAACCACATTTACCAGCTATGCTGATGATATAAAAGTATCGTAAGCAGTCAAGGACCCTGAAAATACCTTAAAACTACAGAAATATTTGAACGCAATATACGAGTGGGTTGAAGAAAATACGCAGTTAAAGCTGACAAGTTTCGAGCATTTCGATATCGACTAACAAGCAGATTGCAGTCGGAATACACAAGACCAGGGAATCTACATGAGTGATGATCCATTATTCTGTGCGCAACAATGTGCAGTCGACCGACTGTCTGGATTCTGAGATCATTCACTACATGGAAAAAAAAAAGAGATTTATGTTGCTTCTACGGAGAATATTCGCTTTCAGCTGCAGGAGTTCTACGCCCCAATTATTATCGCCATAGAGTGTGAAATTAACAACAGAATTCGGTGCAATCCCACGCTACCAAACCAAGAGGATTGACTCAAATGGATTACTGCACAAGTTTAAACGAATTGAGGCTTTAATCCTTGGAGTGAAGGTGTGAAAGATACGCATTGATAAATACAGATATGCGAAGGACAGAGACGTGGTGGTCTCCAGCTATTCTACTTCTCTTTATTGTGGGATAATATATGCATGTTGTGTGTTGTACGGTAGTGAGATTGTTGCTGTTGTTGTTTAAACTAAGATTACATTTGATAGAACAGATCCTAGAAGGTGTAACACCTATCTTTGAGATTGAAGGCTATATCTATCTCCAAGCTGGACCCCACTACCTATTACCAAAGATCCGCTCTCTTCATCCAGAGAATGAACCCAGTACTGTAACAGTTTAGGGTTCACAGATCTGCAACTTTTCAGTACCTTTCCAAAAGGTCTCAGACATTTGACATACCATATGAAACCATATCATTGCAAAAACTGCAAAGATAGGCAACTACTTCACCAAATTTATTTCAGAGGGGAAGAACCGGAAAGTGAGTCTAAAATAAACCAGCATTAGACCTAATGGCGGTGCCCCAGCATGGCTGCATTCTCTGGCTGAAACCGATAAAAAAATAATAGAGCAATATATATATATATAATGTTGAGAGTACAACATATATCTCTGGAATACTGACCTACTAACATGCTAACAGGATAAATCAACGAACAGACGGTTTATCGATCATTTGAAATATTCATTATCGAAAACGACGGTGACCAATTTATAGTGGTGATACAGAGCAGATAATATAAATGTTGTGTTGTGGGACGTTTTTGTTTACTGACTCCATGAGTAATCTAGGTCAATTGAAGATGTTCGACTCGTTATATTATGATATTAACAGAAAGGACGCCCTCAGGGTGGTTTTATTTTGCAAGTTGCTAAATGATATTTATACATCTGATTCCCAATTTGTGATGAATGAAAGGTAATGTAGGCTTCGATTAGACTTAACCTAACAACGTAAAGAAACGTAAATAAATACCTATTTCTTTACTACCCACAAGGGGTTAAACACAGAGGGGACAAACAAGGACAGACAAACGGATTAAGTCGATTATATCGACCCCAGTGCGTAACTGGTACTTATCTAATCGACCCCGAAAGGATGAAGGGCAAAGTCGACCTCGGCGGAATTTGAACTCAGAAACGTAAATAAATACCATTAGACAAGTTTTCGAAGTTTTACTTATTGCGCATCACGGAAACTGAGTTAAGCGAATGTTTTCTGGGGGACTTATGACCGAAGTCGAAGTCGAAGTTTACTGATTCTGCCGAACCACTGCTCAATCCCAATTGCAATAGTTCGTGTATCATCACAAATAAATATTTATCCTTTAATATGTAGAATACTATTTACTAATTTATAATATGTTTCTCCCTTTTGATTTTCTTTTGTCTCAGAAAAAACCAGTAGCTACTGTCGCCCCGACAACAAACCTACCACAGTTGAATGGGGTCGATCCTGTCCAGCTAGTTAATGCCCGATGTAAGAATCATAACTATGCAAAGGATGACAGTTATACGTTGAACAAGAAACCAGCTCCTCAATTGCCAGAATTACAAATTAATAGTCGACTGGAAAAATCTCCCATTTCTCCTGACGTAACAAGCAACAGTTATCATGATATCACCGATAGAAGCAATTGTCATTTGGATCATTATGGCAATCATTTGCCTTTAACGCCGGCAGGTAATCTCTCACTGATTTTCTTTTTATAACGTTGTTCTTATGTGAAGATGGCAAAACCTGTACCAAATGGTAAGACCAGTATACGAGAGTACCACACACACACACACACACACACACACACACACACACACACACAAGCACACACACTGCCTTCTGTAGTAGTCTTGTCATACCCTTTAGATAGCAAAAATTAGGCCGACAAGTCAAACAATGGCTCACATTTAAGGATGAATTTCTATGCTCAATCGCTTATTTATTTAATTAGAATTAATTTGTTCTGCGAAGTAGAAAGAAATCCAAAGACAAAGTATTTTTTATGCTTTGCATTTCATTCCCTACTTCCATCCGGCTTTCCAATGATAGTGGCATTTCTGCAGGACCGAGAGGGGTAGCGTGTGCGTGTTAAAAATGTCCGAGTAAGCTCAATCAGATGATGATGCATTGTATGTATGTACGTGTGCACGTAGAAACCAGTTGAAATTTTCAAATAGTAGAAAAAAAATATCGTTCTATAGCCAGCTCTTTTGCAATTTCCTTATGACAAATCCTTTGATAACCCCATTGTTTGTTAGAAACTGATGTACCTCATAGCAACTCATGTACCATAATATCTGTAACATAACTAACTAAACTATTTCAGTATCTAACAGACAGCCATTTCACCTGATGACATGACAACATATGCATCCATTCTCTCATAAACTCTTTTACACGTATTTATTTCTCTTTCTCCTTTTTGTACATCTACTCACACTTGCTGTCTCTTCGGCCATAAAAATAACTGACTTTCCGTGAGGATTTTATGATTGAATTTGTGCCATATCCAGACACAATTGTGCCATATCCAGATACAATTCTAGAGTTAGGATACATACCATCAAACATTCACGCAAAATTCTGACATCGTATCGACCCACTTATTGTATTTTATAATTTATATGAAGGAGACGGTGTGGTGTTATAACCTTATAAGTCTTCTTTAACTCGAAACCAAGTTACGTTTTAAATGGTTAAGGTTTGGCTCAAAGTTTCGAATATCCTTTACCGACAGGAAAACATTGACTGGGTCTTGTTTTGTTACCGGTTAGAGAAACCAGTGCAAATCAGGTTATCTGCTTTATTTAAGGACACAAGACAGCAAACTATTGTAATATTACGTATTTGAACTTATAACGATATGGTCACTAATCTAATATCTTAACCTCATGGTCAAGATTATATTTTTCAAGAACTATTCAAAATGTATCTCCCTTACAACCACTCTCCAGCAGTTTGTTTTTCTAGCATTCTAACTAGTTATCGATATCCCCATAACCATATTTTCTTAGTTAAAAATTAAACTTCTCATAAACCACAGATGTTCATAGAGCCAACACGTTACTATCATTTCCTCAGTGTTATACTTTCTCTAAGAAAGAAAACCAGAGAAAATACTATGTCTAGTGTGTGACACACACAATGGCAGCTCGTGTATAGGAACTGTGGAATGCAACACCCCCCCTATTTCCACTCGATTTTATCGATAACATTCAATATTATGAGTCCTTTTTTCTTTAATTCTTTCTTTATACTTGTACATTATATAATCCCTAAGCTTAATGTCAGTATCCATCCCCTTGTTTATGAAAAAATATAAAAATCCCTGTATAGAACTGTGCACTTCACAGCTCCAGCAAGTGTGGGCAAGTGTGTTTCCCATTAAAAGTATACCTATTAGGTATTTAACCCTACTAAACCACAACACGTTTATATCCATGATGCTAAACTAGTACTTGAGAAAAGTATCAACCAACTGGAATTGATTTTGTGTCTGAACCAAATCTCCAATTGATCGTGTAATGAAAATTTCAAAATACGTATTTTGAAATACATTAAATACATGATTCATAGTCCAATAATATGTTTTCAGAAATACTAGTTGTAAGGAGCCACGACTATCTCCGCAGCAAAAGCTCTTCCTACGTCCGAATCTACACAAACGTTTTAAGTATAATTTTCTACACATATTTTCATTCAACGCTGCTTCATGAGCCTCCAGTTAATTAATTCCATATTCATCAAGTTTCGTATATATCAACAACTGTGCTATACCCCTCTCTTAAAATAAAAGAAAAACTTTTCTTGCTGATCTGTGAACAGCTGTTTCAGTATTCGAAACTGATGCAGAAAAGATTGCGTATTTTCATACATATAATCTATGAAGATAAGTTTTTCCAGATACTATTTCCACAGCGAAAGGTCTTTCCACGTTAAATATAATTGTACACACACATTTTATATTCAACGGTGCTTCATACACCTCCTGTTAATACACACACACACACACGCACTCACTCACACACGCACACACACACACACACACACACACACACACACACACACACACACATCTATATCTTATATCGCTCAACGGCGAAACTTCCCAGTAACTGTCACACTTTATATGAAAGAAAAATACATATACCAACTGTACATTTTCTATCGTGTTTCACATCAGATGGTGTTTATTTAATGCAGAACATACTCCATATATTGTTAAACACTACCTGTAGCACGTGACCACATGACTGATCGTACTATCAGGTGTCGTTACATGTCGTTGGTCACAATGCGCTTCGCACCATTTTAGCTTCCTAATAATGCCATCCTACTGGCTTTGCCAACTGGCCAGCATTCTCCTCTAATCAAAAGAGGGACTGTAGCAATGTGGAATGAAGCAAAGTGGAATGAAGTATGCGTGTGTACAGGTTTGACCAAAAGTCACTCGACAGTAACTCAAAATTCCATAAATATTATCTGCAATTCTGTATTGACTCGACTGGAAGAACATGTCGCTCAAGAAGGACTTCAATTTGAACAATTTTCATGTTTTATATTTAGATGCTTGGAATTAAATGGTTTTAATTTACTGTCACGTAACTCTTGGCTAACCCTGTAGTATATGTTTATATATATATATATATATATATATAGACACACACACACACATACACACATATATATGTGATATATGTGTGTGTCTATATATATATATATATATATATATATATAGACACACACACACACATACACACATATATATGTTATATGTGTGTGTCTATATATATATATATATATAGAGAGATAGACAGACACATGCACGCTCACTCATACGCACACACGTACATACAATGCATCATCATCTGGTTGAGTATACTCGGACATTTTTAACACGCACACGCTACCCATCTCGGTCCTGCAGAAATGCCACTATCATTGAAAAGCCGGATGGAAGTAAGAAATGAAATGCAAAGCATAAAAAATATTTTGTCTTTGGATTTCTTTCTATTTTGCAGAACGAATTAAGCTTTTATGAAGAATATAGGTGCATGCGTGGCTGTGGGGTAAGAAGCTTGCTTTCCAGTCACATAGTTCTGAATTCAAATCCACTGTACGGTACCTTGGTTAAGTGTCTTTTACAAAAGCCTTGTGAGTGGATTTAATAGACGGGAAAGAGAAAGGAACCCGTCATACACACAACAACAACAACAACAACAACAACAACAACACACACACACACACATACAGGGTAGGGTGAATAAACTGTCGTCTAAATTACACAAAATGAAAATAACACTGACATTTCATTTTAGCAGTTATACTTACTAAATTTACATAAAAATATCTTGAAATTCTAAAGAGTAATTTATTCAATAAAATCTCTGTTGGCTTCAATCACGGTCTCCAGATGACTTCGGAATCTCCTGAAACTTTCTGGACGGTCTCCTGGTTTAAGTTGGTGAATGTTGCCACAATCCTTGCCTTCAGTTCATCTTTCGTGTTACAAGGAGGTTTGTTGGTCTGCGCCTCACACATAATAATCAAGTGGGTTGCAGTCTGGGGAACTAGGTGACCCGATGTTCGGGATGATGTGGTCGTAGAAATTGTCTCACAGCCATGACTGGGTTCTCCTGCTTATGTGGTATGATGCAGAGTCCTGTTGCCAGATATAAGGTCTTCTAGCAGCCACCCTCTTGACCCAGAGCAGCACTACCTCCTCCAGGCACTTGATGTAGGCCTCCATGTAGAGCGTGCGCCCGTGTGGGAAAATGAATGGAGGCATAACGTCGCCATCAGTAGTGATCACTCTAAACACCCTGATGTTGACGGGATGTTTGATTTTTATCACTCTCGGTACATGTATTCAGATTGCACTGTACTCAGATTGGCACCCAAACACTCTAAAATGTTCGTCTTTGAGCATCCGGCGCAAATGCCAAGTAGTACAGCATGTTATTTCCAAATTTCGGGCAGAGTGAATTGCGTCATGGTGCTGTTTTTCTTACAGACGGTGCCCAACTAACCCTACTATACCGTGTAGTCGACAAAATAAAAACAAACAATGCGCTAAATTAAAAATATAAAATAGCGACAATTTACTCATAGCACCTGTGTATAGGTACGTGTGTTTATGTGTGTGTGTGTGTGTGTGTGTGTGTGTGTATTTATCATCTCATCACCTCTTGACAACCAGTGTTGGTGTGTTTACGTCCCCATAACGTAGCGGTTCGGCCAAAAATACTGATAGAGTAAGTACGTGGAAGGAGTCAAATGATCGAAACAAGTAAAAGAATAAAAGAATACATATATATTGACCTCTATTTTTAGCATACAAGGGATCCATATAGTGATCTCTCATATTTATGTTTAAATATATATTTACTCTTCTACTCTTTTACTTATTTCAGTCATTTGACTGCGGTCATGCTGGAGCACAGCCATCAGTCAAACAAATCGACCCCAGTACATATTCTTTGTAAGCTTAGTATTTATTCTATCAGTCTCTTATGCCGAACCGCTAAGTTACGAGGACATAAATACACCAGCATCGGTTGCCAAGCGATGGTGGGGGAACAAACGCAGACACAAATACATACATACATATATACATGCATACATACCTATATATATAGAACAGGCTTCTTACAGTTTCTATCTACCAAATCTACTCTCAAGGCTTTGGTCGGCTCAAGGCTATAGTAGAAGACACTTGCCCAAGGTGCCACGCAGTGAGACTGAACCCAGAACCATGTTGTTGGGAAGCAAGCTTCTTACTACACAACCACTCCTGCGCCTATTATATATATATATAACGTAAATATTTCTGGTTGTTTTACAGAATCCTTAAGTCTATACAAAGATAGGTTAACAAGTTATGAATACTCAGAGATCTTTGATTATCCGGAGGTTTGGTTTCTTGGACTTGATGCCAAGAAAATTGATGGTTGTCCTGGAAAACCTGGAAATTGTGGATATGACGATGAAAATGGATCATACCTGAAGGTTGGCACGTCTTTCTTTTCTTTTGTCTTTATTTTGTCCCGACCCCCAAATTGCTGGCCTTGTGCCAAAATTTGAAACCAATATTATGTATTAGATGTATCACTTTATCTGCATGTATGTATGTATATATGTCTGTCTGTCTGTCTGTCTGTATGTATGTATGCATGCTTGTATGTATGTATGTATGTATCTATGTATGTGTCTATGTATCTATCTACATACATACATACATACATGCATATAAACTAACGCTTACAGGAAATGACTGTCATACACACACACACACATATATATACATACATATATATATACACATACACACACACACACACTTATATATATATATACAAACATACGAACAGGCTTCTTTCAGTTTCAGTCTATATATATATATGTGTGTGTGTGTGTGTGTGTGTGTGTGTGTGTGTGTGTGTCTGTGTTTGTCCCCACCAACATCGCTTGACAACCGATTTTGGTGTGTTTACATCTCTGTAACCTAGCGGTTCGGCCAAGGGGAACCGATAGAATAAGTACTAGGCTTCGAAAGAATACGGCAAAATAGCGAAATGAGCCTACTAAGTAACTGAAAAGGGTCACGAAACCCAGAATATTATGAAAGAATTCTATACCTACATAAAACACATTTATCTGGAAGCTTGATTATTGAGAACATAATACTGTTTGCTTTCTGTTATCAGGTAATGGGCGACCATATTTCCTACAGGTATGAGATTATTGAAGTACTCGGTAAAGGATCTTTCGGCCAGGTAGTGAAGGCCTACGATTACAAAGATCAGGAAGAAGTTGCCATTAAAATCATTCGAAATAAGAAAAGGTATTTATAATATCAGTTTATCTAATTAACAAAGTATTTTATCTCTTCATTATAATAACATATATTA
>NC_043005.1:56459561-56472061 GCF_006345805.1 Octopus sinensis | reverse complement strand
TATAAAGGTTAGTTGAGTTAGAGGTTACTTTTCAGCCTGCTACTTATTCTATCAGTCCCCTATTGCCGAACTGCCAGATTACGAAGATTTAAACAAACACCAATTGTCTGGCGGTTGTCAGGGACAAACACTAACACAAACACACACACACACACACACACACACACACACACACACACACACACACACACACACACACACATACACACACACACACACACACACACATACACACACACACACATACGACGGGCTACCGCAGAGTTTCCGTCTAAAAAATATCACAAGTGCTTTTGGTTGGCCCAGAGCTATAGTAGAAGACACCCAAAGTGTCACGCACTTGACTGAACCCGAAACCATGAGGTTGGGAAGGAAGTTTGTTACCACACAACCATGTTTGCATTATATGCGTGTGTGTATATGTATTTATATACGTGTATGTGTATATATATATATATATATAGAGAGAGAGAGAGAGGGGAAGAGAGAGACAGTTGTACCTTTTGTAAGTCTTTCTTGGTCAAAAGAAGAAATTGAGAGAGGATCTATAAGTGATAGTGTGTTTTATCTTTCTCAGACAATTTGTCCAAGATAAGATGAGATAAATTCATGAAGACACTGCAAGGTGTCTGTCTCAATAGATAAGTGGTCTCAAGAAGACAAGACAGACAGTCTCATACAAATCCTTCTTCAGTTTACTCTTTTGACTGAAAACGACAAAGGATACAACTGTCTGTGCTCACACACGTACATACGTACATATATATATATATATATATATATATATATATATATATATATATATATATCATACATACCTACACGTACGTACATACATATTTTATCGTTTGTCTTTTATTTGTTTCAGTCACTAGACTGCGGCCATGCTGAAGCACCGCCTTGAAGATTTTTTTTTTCTTTTTTGTAGACGAACGAATTGACCTCAGTACTTATGTTTTGTTAAGCTTGGCACTTAATCTATCGGTCTCTTTTGCCGAACCGCTAAATTACGAGGGACGTAAACGAACTAACACCGGTTGCCATGTGGTGGTGGTTTGACAGAGACACATACACATACGCACACACAAAAGCACACACATGTTTGTGTGTGTGTGTGTGTGTGTGTGTGTATGTGTACGATCGGATTTCGGTTTACGTCTACCAAATCCACTTACAAGGCTTTGGTCTGCCCGAGGCTATGATAGAAGACACTTTCTCAAAATGTCGTGCAGTGGGACTAAACGTGGAACCATGTGGCTGGGAGTCCATTCCTGACCGAGGAAGACCATCACTGACCATTGTCCATGCAAAATGTCAGTACTGCCCGTGCGTGTGGTTTTTGTACCATACAGACATGCATGCATGCATACATACATACATACATTTTAGATTTATACATGTGATTATCAGGGCACTTTATACATGCGATTATCAGGTTTTGTATTAAACAGTCTCAGCACCAATTCTGAGAAACTGGTTTTCACAAAAGTTTAAAGTACAATTCTAATTAAGAAATTATAATTACAAATTAGTAATGGAATTGGATAAATTAGTAAAATATTCTAGAAATATTACGTGTTATGTGTTTATATACACATATATAGACGTATAAATATTCCAGAGGGTGACACGTTCAAAAACAAAGCTATATCCGGCTCCTTAGAATGAAGTACCCAGAGATAAGTCCGAGAGCGAATAAAAATATTTAATTCATAATTTATATTTGACCTATAAATATATACATACTCGTAGGTAGACATACATATATGTATACATGCATATATATGCGTACGTACACATATATATGTATATGTGCATATGTACACATGTATATAAATTCCAACCTGGCAATGGCATGCATATGTATACATGTATGTGCATATGTGTGTACATATGACAAGGTGCGTGGCCTAGTGGTTATGCATGTTGCATTTATGATCGTGAGATCGTGGTTTCGATTCCCAAACCGGCTGCGTGTTGTGTTTTTGAACAAACGCTTCATTTCACGTTGCTCCAGTCCACTCGGCTGTAAATGGGTAACCATGCGACAGACGAACCTTTCAGTCAAGGAAAATGTTGACCTGCTCGCCTACCCAGCGGGGTGATATCGTTCGAAAGCTAAAACGATACAAATGCACTGTGACCAGCGATGTATAACAACATCTTCTAGTCTCGTCGATCCCGTAATCACGTGTTGTGTACATGCATACCTACGTACATACATAAATGCATACACATATATGGGATAAATATTCCTACCAGATTTGTAAAGCGAGAGAAAACTCACAAAACAGCCTGGCAATAACACTGTCTGCGGTCACATTTTCTCAGATATCTGATGAAGAATGCTGTATGAACCCAAGGACTGATGGAAAAATATTTTATGATGGAACATATTACAAAGAATGCTTAACCAGGGAATAATGTTCCTCAGCACTCTCTGCATACAGTATGTAATCTGTACAAGTACATTTGAGAATCTTGATTAGACATTAGACGAGATTCGGGTCATCAATCTTTTAAACCCGAAAACTATCAACTTCTACAAGAAATCTTCACACCAGCAATAATATTGATCTCCTCTGCCTAAAGAGATTAAAATTGTTTACAACTTCTGGTAAAAATTTCACAGCACTTAAGAAATTTGTAACTGAAGCAAAATGCTTAGCGGCATTTCATTCGTCTTTGCCTTCTGAATTCAAATTCCACCGAGGTCAACTTTGCTTTTCATCATTTCGGATTCGATAATGTAAGCACCAGTCAAGCACTGGGATCGATGTAATCGACTCATCCCTCACCAAGATTTTCAAGCTTTGTGGCTATTGTAGAAAAGCATAGTAGAAAGAATTGTAAAAGACTGAAAAATATTCTCATGATGATAACATAGGGGATTGAATCAGATGATGTTTCATTTTCTTTTCCTATTTGTGTGGAACAGTGAAATATGTTTTACTTATCTTTTCATAGAATCTACTTCTTGCTAAGGCAAATGTAGTAGAAACATTTTAGCCCCTCTTCAAACGAATTTGCATTCAGATATGTTTCAAAGTACTATAATGATATATTAGTAAGAATTTCCCCTCTCAAAATGGTTTTAGAACAAGGTAACTCTCTCTTCACCCTCACATTTATGTCTGTAATTTTGTAATCTGCTTTTCTTTGTTGTTTTTCACTTCTTGGCGTTAAAATTTGAAATTCAAAAAGCCACTATCTTGCGATGAAAATTTTGTGTACATGTGAAATTTTCAAATTTTATAATCGGTACGTTCTTGTAGAAATTAAATAATTGAAGAAGATTTAATATTTAGACTTATTTCAATATACTTTAGAAGTCAGGAAAATTGAGTGATACAATTAGTTGAGCATCAGAAAAAATACCCACTGGTATTCAGTAACAATTCATGCTTCCGAATTTCGAATCACATCAATATCAACATTGTCTATCGTTTTTTTCATGATTAATAAAATAAAATAGCTGTCAAGTACTGGCAGCGGTTTTAATCGCATATATCTCTCCTTGTAACTAAATTTAAGCTCTTAACAATTGAATGCTTTGTATGAATGAACTGACACCAGAATTAGTAAAAGGAATATTAATAACGATTTATACTAATGGTCAGGTGCTTCATACATATCTCTAAATATGTATCACTGGATCGCTTCAGAAACATATTCTTTTTTTATAGACTGCTAACAGACTTTAATGGCTCCAAAAATGAGAAATTTCAGTATATGATGTTGTGTCGATAAATTAAGTACCAGTGAAACACTGGGGTCGATTGACTCATCTCCTCCCCCCAAATGGCTGCCCTTGTGGCATAATTTGAAACTATTATTATTAGCATTATTATTATTATTATTATTATTATTATTATTATTATTATTATTATTATTATTATTATTATTATTCTATGTTTGACTTTTGCTTTATATTTGTACAAGTTGGCTCCAAGTCTCACCCAGAGACCTCAAGAGACAACAGGTTGGAAGTTCATGTTGTTATGCCTAGTGTGCCATATATTTGGGGGGTTTTTTTGGTGTTGTACTAGTGAATGTCTAAAAAAAATATTATTATTATTATTATTCAGTAGTTTTATTTTTATAGCGTGCTTTCACTTCACTACCGAGCGCAGCTCTGTGTGCCTTGGGTATGTGCTGTGATTTGTTGTGATGCTCTGATGGTTATTGTATGGAAAGTGTTCTGCGTAGGATGTGTGCAGTGCCTAGTAGTGCAATTTTCTGTATGTTATATGTGTTTGTAAGTCCTGGTGTTTTTGTTATGTATTTGTCTGAATATTTTTTTATCATGCCTAATGCACCTACTATGATAGGAATTGTTTCTGTTTTCAGATTCCACATTCTAGTTACCTCTATTTCCAGGTCTTTGTATTTTGAGAGTTATTATTATTATTATTATTATTATTATTATTATTATTATTATTATTATTATTATTATTATTATTATTATTATTAAAACACACAGCTTATTTTGCTGAGTATAACGGAAGGTGTCAGCTGTTCACAGCCAACAGACTAACGTGACACTTGTTTACTGGTCAAACTTCAAGAACCCGGCGAAGAATTCTTGCAGTTCCAAGCAATGCTAAATTTTGTAGGTGTTCTATTTTCACACTTGCACCGATCTTTTTCAGCCATGTTGGTAGTTGAGTGCTGACACTTCCAAATGCCTCAATTACTATTGGTATCACGTCTACTCTCTTCATTGACTACAACCTGCGTATTTCTCACTTTAAATCGTCATAGTTGTTTATTTTTTTTTTATTTTACATTGATCTTGTTGTCATCGGGGCATGCTATGTCGATTATCATGCATGTTGTTTCTTTTTTATTCACCACAACGATATCTCATTTTCGTTGTCTCCTTCTGGTGTTTGGTGATACCATGTCTTTGCTCTTTATAGGCCGTGATTTCCACAGAGTTCCCAATGGATCATTCTTGCCACATTGTCATGGCGTCTTTTGCATTGATGTTGTGCCAATTTCGGACATTCGCTAACGATGTGCCATACCGTTTCATCCCTCACGCCACACATTCTGCATTTGTCGCTATCGGTAGTATTGTCTATTCTGCACTTCATATAATTAGTCCTTAACGCTTGTTCTTGAGCTGCGCATATGAGTGTTTCTGTCTCTATCTTCAGGTCACTCCTCCTCATCCATAGCCACCGGTCCTCTGCATCTGTCTTGGCGTCCACACCTCTTGCAAACTGACCTTACATTTTCTTTTACTTCCATGCTTTTTCCTTTGTTTTGTTCATTTCTTGTTTAAATTTTTCTTTAGTTACACAACTTTCAGTTTTGATGACGCTGGCCTCCTTCGTGCGTTTCAACAGTGACTCCACGGCATTTTTTATATTCCACCCTAGGCTGTTTTCCTCTGCTTGGATACAGTCCTGGCAATTATTATGAAGGTGGCGAGCTTGCAGAACCGTTACCAAGTCGGGAAAAATACTTAGCAGCATTTCGTCTGTCTTTACATTCTGAGTTTAAATTCTTCCGAGGTCGACTTTCGCGGTCGATAAAATAAGTACCAGTTGAGTACAGGAGTCGATGTAATCGACTTACACTCTACCCCAAAATACTGGCCTTGTGCCCAAAATTTGAAACCATTATTATTATTATTATTATTATTATTATTATTATTATTATTATTATTATTATTATATACGCGCTCGTCCAGTGTCCGAGTATTGCTGAACTATGGGTTTATGTCGAACAGCTACTGTCGCGTATGGGACCGATCCGCTATCAGCTGAATCCATAGTGAAGATTGCCCCGCCGACCTCCTTTAACCGGGAGGGCCAGGCAGTTTTCCTTTGCCTAGTGGCTGTAGCGAAAGTGGTGGTATGGTGGACCTGTTTGAACGGGCTAAGGTCAGACACTTTCCTCTTTGACCAAGGCCTCATCAACTTTTTCAAGTTTCACTTGAAAAGGAAGATGAGAGTAGAGAGGGAAGTGCTGTCCGATAGCAAGTTCAATGAAAGGTGGATAAATGTCGCAAGAATGGCCAGTCAGAAAGGAGCCATTCTGAAGTTACATCTATGATTTAAAAAGGTAATATAAAAGGAGAAATGGGCTCTCTACCAGGCTCCCGTTGGCTTTTATGGGTTTTTTCAACCAGGAACCTTTCGTAACGCCTCCCCCCTTTTTGGAAGATTTTCATTGTTATAATATTTCGTTGTTAAACTGTTTTTTACTCGATTTTACAAACGGACAAAACCCCTTGTAACCTTTCGTCTTGTTTTGTCCCTTTTATGTTATAATTAATTTTTGTCAGCCCTTGTGGCCAATAAAAGAATTAATTATTATTATTATTATTATTATTATTATTATTATTATTAAAATTTACTTTTATTTTAACGAAAGGTTTCATCACCAAGCTCACGTGGAAGTCAAAATTCTCGAACACTTATTAAAAAAGGACAAAGATAATCGATACAACGTGATTCACATGGGAACATACTTCTATTTTCGCAATCATCTTTGCATTACATTTGAATTATTAGGGTAAGTGAGTTTTTTCTGTTTTCTTTTTAGTAACATGAATTGAACGAGCAAATTAATACTGTTTTAATTGTACATAGGTGATTGAATCACTTATAACATTCTGGCTAATCACAGAAAAGCATTGTTTTATAGCTAATTGAATTATTACTATGTCCTTTTTTCATGTAAGTCGTGTGTAAAAATGCTTCATTCTGAAAACGTGATGAACTTGAGAGTTTTTTAAAGGTCAGTAGCAAAGCTCAAGATTTATTACATTAAGCAGATGAGAGATAAGTATTCCTTTAGATAAGATTCAGTAAGAAATCCAATACTCAACTATGTGCTTTTCTGGTTCTATCCCACTGCGTGAAACTTTGGTCAAATATTTTCTACTATAGTTTAAAAAAAAAACAAAATCTTTCTGAGTGGGTATAATAATCGGAAACGGAAACGGAAAGAAGCTGGTCGTTTATGTATACAATTATGTATGTGTATGAGTGTGTGTGCATGTGTGTTTGTGCATGCGTGCGTACATGTGTGTGTGTGTGTGTGTGTGTGTGTGTGTGTGTGTGTGTGTAATTCATTGTCTTGACATCACAGACTAGTTATAAACGAACATCACCGTCATACAAACGGGGCTGCTCGTTTCCAGTTATCCATAAGATAAAAACATGTCTAACCATAGGAAAAATGTTACCTTGCTTCAAGGCAGCGAGCAGGCAGATATGGTAGCACGCCCGGGCATAGTGCTTAGCGTCATTTCGTCCGTCTTTACGTTTCGAGTTCAAATTCCGCTGAGGTCGACTTAGCCTTTCATCCTTTCGGGGCCGATAAAATAAGTACCAGTTGAGTACTGGGGGCAATGTAATCGAATTAACCTCTCCTCAAAATTTCTGGCCTTGCTCCAAAGTTTGAAACCAAAATTACTTTGTTTGGAAGCAGGTGTGCATTTTCGTGTTTGTGTGTGTGCGCGCGCGCGCGATTGTGTGCGTGCGTATACGTGTGCGTGTGTTTCGAACGAAATATTTGGTGTAGCAGGTACGGAGCTGGATTAAAAGGTCTGTGATATCCTAAATTTGATCTTTCACTGTTAGGAGTAGAAACATTTCCTATAACCTCCCAATAGCGCAGGAGTGGCTGTGTGGTAAGTAGCTTGTTTACCAACCGCATGGTTCCGGGTTCAGTCCCACTGCGTGGGACCTTGGGCAAGTGTCTTCTACTATAGCCTCGGGCCGACCAAAGCCTTGTGAGTGGATTTGGTAGACGGAAACTGAAAGAAGCCTGTCGTATATATGTATATATATGTATATGTATGTGTGTGTTTGTGTGTCTGTGTTTGTCCCCTTAGCATTGCCTGACAACCGATGCTGGTGTGTTTACGTCCCGGTGACTTAGCGGTTCGGCAAAAGAGACCGATAGAATAAGTACTGGGCTTACAAAGAATAATTCCCCGGGTCGATTTGCTCGACTAAAGGCGGTGCTCCAGCATGGCCGCAGTCAAATGACTGAAACAAGTAAAAGAGTAATACAATTCAAAATACATACTAGTAAAATGCTGTAGTTGATAAAGCCACCGATTCTGTCTCTCAGTAAAAACAAACATCAGAAACCGAAATGTGTAGACCGTAGGTTTGCTTCCCGTGGCTACGGGGATTCACTCTGAAATGGCTCACTACCAAGAAGTTTAGAAATTTTGATTTGACCTAAATACTCGGTATGAAAGGCAAAACTTTCAAGCAGTTTAACAACCACATGATGGGTTATAGGGCTCTTTTATTTTTAATCATAAATTTATACAAAAATTGACGGAAGTTACGATAGTTATGTGCAATTCAAGTTGAACGCATGTGATATATATCCTTTAACTTGTTTCAGTCATCTGACTGTGGCCATGATGGAGTACCGCCTTTTAGTCGAAGAAATCAACCAATGGACTTATTCTTTGTAAGCCTGGTGCTTATTCTATCGGTCTGTTTTGCCGAACCGCTAAGTAACGGGTACGTAAACACACCAGCATCGGTTGTCAAGCGATGGTAGAGGGGACAAACACACACAGACAGACTAACACACACACACACATACAACGGGCTTCTTTCAGTTTCCGTCAATCAAATCCACTCACAAGGTTTTGGTCAGCCCGAGGCTACAGTAGAAGACACTTTCCCAAGGTGCCACGTAGCGGGACTGAACCCGGAATCATGTGGTTGGGAACCAAGCTTCTTACCACTGTAGTTTTCATTTTTGTTATAATCATGGGCATATATTGCTACGTTTTAACTTCTATGTTATGATTTTATAAAATTTTAACATGAAAATACTATGGCGTATCATCACAGTCTCATTGCATGGCCTCTTGGGCTAGTGTTTTCTGACCGACCAAAAGCTTGTGAGTGGATTTGATAAACGGAAACTGAAAGAAGCTCGTTGTATATATGCGTGTGTGCGTGAGAGTGTGTGTGTGTGTGAGTGGGTGGAGATGGAGGTGCATGTATCTTTGTGATATGTGTGTGTCTTTGTGTCTGTGTTTGTCTTCCATCACCGCTTGACAACCAATGTCGGTTTGTTGACGTCGACGTAACTTAGCAGTTGGGCAAAATAAATTGATAAAATAAGTGCTAGGCTTTAAAAGAAAGAAATAAGTACTGGAGTTGATTTGTTCGTCTAAACACTTATCTGTAACAGATAAGTAAAAGATAAAATATGATGACCTGTATCGATTGAATATTCATAACGGCCATACTGCTTTATGCTATGAACAGTCATAACGGTTTTGCTCAGTCTGCAAATAAATAAATAAATTAGATAAAATTAAAAAAAATATGCCCACCGCTATTATGTCAAAAATTAGGATATGCTTAGTTAATCATATTTCGTGTTTCCGCTCAAAACTCTGTCGCCATACTTCCTACTTTTTCAATAACAAGTTGATGATAGTGGTGGTGATAATGATGATAATGATGATGATGATGTTCCTTTTTACTATCGACACACAGCCTGAAATTTTGGGGAGGGACGAGTTAATTTCATCGACCCCAGTATGCAACTGGTACTTATTTCATTGACCTCCCCCCCCCAAAAAAAAAACAGGATAAAAGCTAAAGTCGACCTCGGCAGAATTTGAACGCAGAACGTAAAGACGGACGAAATGTCCGACGCCCGAAAGATTCTGCCAACTCGGCACCTTCGAAATAATAATCCTTCCTACTGTAAGGCACAAGGCCTTAAAATTTGGGGAGTTCTCCATTAGTTGTTAATTAATTTTTTATGCGGTTTTCACCAATAAGGATTTTAGTGTTTTCATTATCTACTAACTAGTCAATACAATATTTTTTTGGTACTCTTTTAGGTTTTCCAGCAGTAGCAGGTCCTGTTTATTCCTTTGAAAACCGTGAAATCCAGGCTCTAAGGGTGGATAAACTCATTTCAATGGGCTGTTTGATTTTATGCTGCCCTTCATGGTTTTCATTTTTCTCCTTGGCTGGCATTGTGCTATAGAGGGTGGTAGAAAGCCTTTTAGTTTCTCGCACTCTTAACTCTTTGAACTGTTGGTATTGATGTTTTTTTTTCTTGTATTTCTGTTTCTGCACTAGATGTCCTCGAAGGGGTAAATAAAAATGTTGTGCTAGTGACAGCATCAACAGCACAAGCAACAACCATATTCTTTCTCCTGGTCGTTTGAAATTCAAGGTTCTTCTATTGTTGCTATTCTGCTTTATTTACAGCTACTCCTTTTCTTTTTTCTGCACTTGTCCTCTTCAACTGGTTTTTACCTTGTGATCTGCTACAGTCATTATTACTCAGGTATTTATGCAAATTGCAACGGACCATACATGTCGTTTTAGGTCACTTCTGTTGGTGAGGGCGCGTGGCTTAGTGGTTAGGGCATTCGGCTCATGATCGTAAGGTTGTGAGTTCGATTCCCGGCGACGCGTTGTGTCCTTGAGCAAGACACTTTATTTCACGTTGCTCCAGTCCACTCAGCTGGCAAAAATGAGTTGTACTTGTATTTCAAAGGGTCAGCCTTGTCACTCTCTGTGTCACGCTGATTATCCCCGAGAACTACGTTAAGGGTACATGTGTCTGTGGAATGCTCAGCCATTTGCACGTTAATTTCACGAGCAAGCTGTTCCGTTGATCGTATCAGCTGGGACCCTCGTCGTCGTAACCGGCGGAGTCTTTTTAAGGTCACTTCTGTATTCACCACCTACTCGTATTCGGACATCAGTATTCTAAGTCAATCCATTTTACTTCTTTGGCGCATGCATTGCGATACTTCACTGTAGGCAGGTTCATAAACTCACGAGCCCAGCTCGCCTTCTAGTCTCATTCTAACATTCTTCCATATGCCCATCTCTGGGTGACAGTATACACAACAATCTCTTCTTAACAGGCTCTTCTAAACTATCCAAAGTTTTCGTGTCCTTACACTCGATGTTCTCGAATCTTTTTTAACCCTTTTTTTTTGTAAATGAAATTTCTCCGTATTTCCTGATGGGCAACTTTTATTTACATGTTTCAAAGATGATACAACCAGTGTGGGTGTCTACTCTGATTATCGCCATAAAAGAGCCGATGTTTAAGGGGAACAAAAGAGCCACCTTGATGAAAATTTTTTAATAAGTCAAGTAAACCAAACTGAAAAATTATTCCACCGAAAAGCAGAGAAAAAGAGCACAAATTTAAGCACAAACATCTACCTGATGCTTTTTTTTTTATTGTAATATAAATTTCAAGCGCTTGAATTACAAATTAATTGCAAATTCCAGCAGAAAGATCTGGTATATAACCAGATGTTTTTCTGATGGAAATTCAAATCCATGCTACTGCTGATACTTTTACTACTTCTAATTAATAATAATAATGTTTTAATTGTTAATTTCTTTTTTTTTTTTCAGAATGAACCTCTACCAGCTAATCAAGAGAAACAACTTCCAAGGCTTCAGTGTCAGCTTAATACGAAAGTTTGCTATTGCCTTACTTCATTGCTTGAAACTGTTGCACAGAGAAAAGATCATCCACTGCGATCTAAAACCAGTAAGCTTAGCTAAATATATAATCAACGCGTCGACCATCGAGCTTTAACACGATCGTTTGACTCTACTAGAGATAGCGGCCAAATGTCTGTTAAATCACATCTTCCCGTCTTTTAAAAGGTGAAGGACAGACTGAATAATGTGGAAAAATACACTATTTCTGTAAAAAAAAAGAAGAAAAAAAAAGGAAAAAGATGCAGTTTAGGATAGAATTTTAATCAGAGATTTTCTCAATAGCCAGAACTTCCTTTGATCGAAATTTAATGCTGGTCGGTTCAAAATCAACAAATTATTTACTTCTGTGCTTTTTGTAAAAGTTAAATCATTCGTTTGACTCAATGTGATAGAAAATTTCGATCAACTAAAATTTGTTAGACAGTGTTAGACAAAAACTCCTCTTTTTAAAACAAACGAAAGAGTGATTTGAGGGAAATTTGGCTGCTTGTTTCTATGTTGAACAGTCCAGTCATGAAAGCCTTCCAGCCGTGACCATCTTTATCCTTTTGTGTATCAGGGACTCAGTTCAGTAAAGTATCCTTCTGTTTTAATGCGGAAGTGTAGTTTAAGGGAGCTTTGACAGCTGTTTCTCTAGTAGGTTCCCCTTCCACGTAACTGCCTCTTTAATTGCTGTTTTTAGTCCCAGTTTAGCTTTTACCTAACAGATCTACGATAAAAGAAATAGATCTACCTTATGTGTATGTATGTATGTATGTATGTATTTATGTATGTATTCATATATGTATGTATTTATGCAAGTATTTATGTATGTATACATGCATGTCTGTATGTGTATGTATGCGCGTGTGTATGTGTGTATGTATGTGTGTGTATGTGTGTTTATGTATGAGATTAAAGGCAATATTAATTAATTGCTAATATTTGAAAAATGATTCTAGTTAATACGGTTTACAAAACCCCCTCATTGAAAAGATAATTAGAAGTAATTATTTGATGAAGAAA
>NC_043005.1:56442061-56454561 GCF_006345805.1 Octopus sinensis | reverse complement strand
AAATAAGTATCAGTTACGCAGTGGGATCAATATAATCCACTAACCCCTCCCACAAAGTTTCAAGCCTTGTGTCTGTTGTAGAAAGCATTGTTTTACCTCTCAGAGGACTCAATCTTGTTTGCTCTGGTAGATTCTGTGAGAGCGGACAGCATCCTGTTGTCAGAGGTCTCACAAAGTCTCTTTCCGGACATTATAAGCTTTGATATTTGGTTGTTAATTATCAACATCCATGTACCAATCTCAAAATCCTAGCTGTCTTCAACATCGTAGTTTTTTGGGCTTGCTCTGCTCTCATGTCAATTCCGATTTCTCTGACATATTTCTCGAACTTGGTTGTTAGTGCTCCGTGTGCCCCTATAACGACTGGAATGACAGACACTCTCCTCGTAGTCCACATTCTTGGGATTTCACCTTTTGTAGTCTGTATTTTTCAATCTTTTCTAGTTTTTTTTGTCACTTATGTGGGCATCTCCGGGTATTGCAATATCTATAATATTGATTTCCCTTTTTCCCTTTTTCCCTTTATCTACCACAATATCTGGTCTCCGAGCCTCGATTAGGGAGTCACATTGGATTGTAAACACTCCCACAATATCTTATATTCCTTGTTTTGTCAACTCCTTCTGGTTCATGTTAGTACAATTTCTGTACTCTTCTCAGGCCATACTTTTCACATAGCTTCCCGTGGACGAACTTGGCCACGTTATCGTGCCTCCTTTTGTAGTGCTGATCTCTTGAGATTTTACAACTAGCTATATTGCTTATTACTTCCGCCTTAGCGAAGGCGGAGGTATTGTTTTCAGTCGTGTTTGTTTGTTTATTTGGAGAGCGGTGGGTTCATTTTTAGTATTCTCGTTTGTGAGAGCAGTCGAGTTTATTTCAGATATTCTCATTTTAAAAATCATCTCTGGCTAATCGTCGAGAGGACGTCGGTGTTTCCTTGGCGGAGGTTTGCCCTCTCTGAGTGCTCTTGTTTTAATAATTATTTTTATGCAATTCCTAATAATATCTAATTATGAAAATGGGATTATTTTAAATATCGAATAGCTAGGAGGATCTATAAGAGTAAAATAGTTATCAAAGGGATCTATAGGTAAATAAATTGGTTGACAAACAGTGGTCTAGTTGATGTCAACGAATTTTTCGTGCATAACTTATGTAGTAATTAGTTGCTGCCCAGTTGGTCGTTTTGCCAAATTACACCTGGCTGACATTGTAAATATTCTTTAAGCTCAAAACTAAACGCATAGGCACGGCTGTCTTAGCAGGAGACACTATTAGTCTCTCTCTCTCTTTCTGTCTCTGTCTTTGCACATCTGTGGGTGGGTGTGTTTGTGTGTGTGTTTGTGTGTGGGAGGGGTGTTCGGCATTTATAAGAGGTACGTGACTTGATTCCCGTGGCTGATACTGTTCATATATTTTATCTTACGTCGTACTTGTAAGTACTATACAAGCTTATATCATATACAATCTTGACGTTTACTATATATATATATATATATATATATATATATATATATATATATATATATATATATAGGGTAGCGAATATTTATAGAAATTTCACTACTAGTGGCCTAGCTTATATAAAAAGTCAATAGACAACATATTCTCAATATAAAATAGTGTACATTTAAGCAGAAGAGAAGTTAACTTTAACAGGTAATTTTACACGCTAGAAGAAGCAGTCAAAACGACCGAAACCACATGTAAGAGCAATTTCGAAAGGAATGAAAAATAAAAACTTTCACCTTGTTATTTTTTTACGATTATACCTAGGTTTCAAATTTTTTTAGCAAATAAAATAATTTGATAGTCGAAATTCTCAACAGTAACCGTGCCATAACATTAATATATAATTTAGAGACAAATAACATGTGTCTCATCATTACATGTTATAGTTTTTTCAAATTCACCGCGCAAGCGCAGTTTCAGTCGGCAGTAAATGAAAAATGCCGAAAAGCTAAAATCATATACGTAAAATATATAGGGTAGCGAATATTTATAGAAATTTCACTACCAGTGGCCTAGCATGTATAAAAGGTCAATAACCAACATATTTTCAATATAAAATAGTGTACATTTAAATACAAGATAAATTACTTTTAACAGGTAATTTTACACGCTTTTGACTGCTTCTTCTAGCGTGTAAAATTACCTGTTAAAGGTAATTTCTCTTGTGTTTAAAAGACTAATAACTAATGTAGGATAACATTTTTTTCGAAAAAAAATTTTATCAATGGCCAGCATATTAAAAAATACCTTTAAAGGTTAAATTTATAAATAACTTATAAAATAAGGGCAAAAGAAAAATTCTAATGCCAAATATGCCGAAAAAAAGACAAAATTGTCAATAACCATTATAATTTATGCGTCTCGAAACAAGCCGATAGAAATTTCTAAAAGATCCGTTATTACCGTATTGGTCCCAATTTCGGGGTTAATTCGTAAGAATTTTCCCCTCCTCAGCGATAAATACGTAAGACATAAATGAAATACTTACTCATACCCATGGAAAAAGCAAGCACTAAGTAAGTATTTCATTTATGTCTTACGTATTTATCGCTGAGGAGGGGAAAATTCTTATGAATTAACCCCGAAATTGGGACCAATACGGTAATAACGGATCTTTTAGAAATTTCTATCGGCTTGTTTCGAGACGCATAAATTGTAATGGTTATTGACATTTTTGTCTTTTTTCGGCGTATTTGGCATTAGAATTTTTCTTTTGCCCTTATTTTGTAAGTTATATATATATATATATATATATATATATATATATATATATATATATATATATATGTACATTTATATATATATGTTGGAATCTTAGCTTTTAGGGTAAAGCTTCTAAATGGGATGTTTTAAGTTGTAATGTTACATTGGTTTAAACAGTAGTATGGCCACATGGTTTACAGTTAACACGAGTTTGAGTTTTTGTAGACAATGATGCAAGTCTTTCGTGTTTCATGTACATCAAATATATATATATTTAATAACTGTATCACACACACCCATATATATATACAAGCTTGTTACCTGTAAGGAAATTCCACGATAGAAAATAATCTCTCTCTGTCTGTTTTTCTTGCCTTCTCCCTCTTTGATATACATATATACGGATATATTTTCGTTAAAATTCTTTCCGGGATACCTCATATCTTGTGCTTATTGTACATATGAACTACATTGCCATTACACAGGTTTAGCATTAAATTGTGAAGATGAACTTTTTCCCACTCGTTTGCAAAGTATAGGTTAGCATCTTCTGCCTTTGTCATTTTTGGATGACAATCACGTGTTGGTGTGCAATTCACTTTGTTTCGCATTTATTGCACACCATTTTCTTCTCCTATAGCTGACCCATAGTTAAAATGTCTGTATTACTAGCAACATAGGGAAATAGGTTACTGTGGTGCAAAAATCTGTGCATAAGATGTATTTAAATTTGCTTGTGAAAATGTTATTGCTTTTAAAAGTGCAAAAGTTTGTTATCTTGATTACATATTTTTACCTTTTGGATCTTTGGGGATATGTCCTGTTTGGGGTTTCGTGTTCAGATGTCTGACAGTATTATTATTTTTTAAGTAGTCTTCCCGCATCAAATGCGAAAGAGCGTAAAAAATAATTTTTTATTTCTTTATATAGACGACGCTTTACATAAAGAACATTTTTGCACATAGTTTCACATGGCGGTGGAAGCACATCCAATCAGAATAAATGAATAAATTTCAATGACTAGCAAAATCTGAGGAAATACCACGCTAGAAGAATATTTGTCTCTCTCTCTCTCATATGTGTATGCGTGTGTTATGTGTGTGTTGTACGTGTATGTGTGTGTAACAGCGTGCGCGTGCGCGTATATATATATATGTGTATGTGTGTATGTATTTATGTACGTATGTGCGTATGTGTGTGTGTGTGTATACGGATATTCTTGCTAAAGTTCTATTTGCCTACCTACAGAAAATTTATAGTATAAGGTTATAATATAAACTGCATGAATTTCATCCATATTTTGCAATGTATGTATGTATGCATGTATGTATGTATGTATGTATGTATGTATGTATGTATCTATGTATCTATCTATCTATCTATCTATCTATCTATCTATCTATCTATCTATCTATCTATCTATCTATCTATATATTATATATATATATATATATATATATATATATATATATTTAAATATATAAATACATACACAAATACTGACAAACATAAATATATACATATCTATAATACTCATACAGAAGATATTAGTTTCGTGTTTGGTTCGTGTAGCAAACTAACATTTCAACTAATAGTGCCATCTTTTTGTATATACTAAGGCACACTACAAAAATATGTCAAACAAACGCAGTGAGATGAGAGAGGGGGAGGAGAGGGAGGGAGAAAGAGGAAGAGAGTGTGAGAGATGATGAGAGAATGAGATAACCAATGACTCAGTGACGTCGCAAACTTTGTTACGTATTTATTATATTCTTCATTCTTCCCTTCCAATATCTCTTTCATTCTTCAAACTCTATACTTTGCGCTTTTACGCTTGCATGTTTATTTTAAACTATCACTTTTACGTAGACTCCCACTTCTTAGGATAATTTCTCTATCTATCTATCTATCTATCTATCTATCTATCTATCTATCTATCTATCTATCTATCTATCTATCTATATATATATATATATATATAAAGAAATGAAAAAAATGCTGACAAATAATTTAAGTAATTTAAGTAATTTAATTAGGTGAAGTTCTTTTTACCGGTTGCGCATTTGTTATGCTTATCAAAAGATATTTTTTAAAGAGAGATTAGAGTTCCTTTCTGATAGATTTTTCCTAATAAGAGGAAAAAATCTACTCTAAATATCTTTTGATAAGCATAACAAATGCGCAACCGGTTACTTAAATTACTTAAATTACTTAAATTATTTTGTCAGCATTTTCTTCATTTCCTTTTTATATATCACAACTCGTGTTCCACATCTCCTTTTTTAAATATATATATATATATATATATATATATATATCTTTGTTTCTCTATCTCTGTCTCTCTCTATCTCTCTATCTCTCTTACTTACTCTTCCATTACGGCTCCAGGCTAATTTTATCTCTTTATTCACACTCCAACTTTTTGACATTTCACCACCACTTATACCACCACTATTTGTCATTATCATCTCTTACTTTTATCTCCTGCTTTCTCTTTTTTTCTTCTTCATTGATTCCACAATTTTTCATTCTTGTTCCCTCAGAATCAGTCTGTTTTGTCTAACTCTCTCTGTGTTTGTTTCTCATTAAAGTGACACTGGGGTAAAATATACGAAGCCCAGTATACCATCAGGACTATCCGTCCAATAAGGGTACACTAGGCACATGCATCACAGCCATATGTGTGCAACATGGTGATCTCATATCAAGATAAACAGCGCATGACCTTGCAGGTGGGGCCCAGTTAGAATTTTCTTCTGGTCGAGTAGCTCATCCCGCTCAAAAGGTCCCTGAATAAGGATTGTTTAAGGATGTTGAACGAACCACCCATGTTTCCAAAGGTGAATTAGCCAAACCTCTAAGAATTCCTTTCAACACACGGCTATGATGCTCCCCTACTACTTCTGCTCGTGGTCAGAGATGCACATATCGTCAGCCACTAAGGGAAATGGTCAAGTGGTTAAGGTCAAATAACTGACAAGCAAATCTGTGGTATTGAGCAAAATATTTACTGTAGCCCATCTTTTATACAAAAACAAATCAATGTACATGATAGCACTTCCAATCAGTTAAGATCAGCAGCCATGAGAGCCACTGCCTGGTACTGGATCGGGGCATTTATTATTATTATAACAATCAACCCACAGACTGAACCCAAACATATAAAGGGCAACCTAACACTGTAAAAATTTGCAATTTGCCAAAGAAAACCGGTCCATAGCATAACTTCGAAGTCACTGTCAATCTTCTTCGTGTGTAAATAAATATATATCATATTAAAAGGCGGCGAGCTGGCAGAAACGTTAGCACGCCGGGCGAAATGTTTAGCGGTATTTCGTCTGCCGCTACGTTCTGAGTTCAAATTCCGCCCAGGTCGACTTCGCCTTTCGTCCTTTCGGGGTCGATAAATTAAGTACCAGCAACGCACTGGAGTCGATGTAATCGACTTAATCCGTTTGTCTGTCCTTGTTTGTCCTCTCTGTGTTTAGCCCCTTGTGGGTAGTAAAGAAATAGGTATTTCGTCTGCCGTTACGTTCTGAGTTCAAATTCCGCCGAGGTCGACTTTGCCTTTCGTCCTTTCGGGGTCGATAAATTAAGTACCAGCAACGCACTGGGGTCGATGTAATCGACTTAATCCGTTTGTCTGTCCTTGTTTGTCCCCTCTATGTTTAGCCCCTTGTGGGCAAAAAAGAAATATATATATATCATATTAATGTTCATTTCGTTTTCGTTGCAGTTTACACTTATATACAAAGTCGTTTCTACCGGTCCCCAGAGGTAATTTTAGGTATTCCATACACGAGCCAAATTGATATCTGGAGTTTTGGTTGTATTCTTGCTGAGCTCTATACCGGTTATCCTCTGTTCCCTGGTGAGAATGAGGTTGAACAGCTGGCCTGTATAATGGAAGTATTCAGTTTACCGGAAGAAAACTTTCTAAATAAAGCAACGAGGAAAAGATTATTTTTTGGTGAGTTCCTTGATAAAGACGACGGTAAAGTATTGAATCTGTTTCATTGATTTATTATTTTTTTAAACTTTTGATTTTGAATATTTTGATGAATGGCTCATCTTCAACATTTACGTATTGATTATATAATTCATTTTTAAATGGTTTGGTCAGGTTGAGGAGCTATGTCCCTAGTTTTCGCAGGTCCCCTGTAGCCAATGAAATCGATGCGGTTGATGTCTCATATGAATAACTGCTACAGTAAAAGAAAGACAGGAGGTTTTTTCGCAGAGAAGTTACGTTCCAAGAAGGAAATAAAGAACATAATAGTTAGCGAAGCGCTGGGAGTGTGTGGACGAAATACCGACTACAAAAGACGAAGTGAGTGAGTGAGTGAAGCGTGTCGGAGTGGAAGTGGTTTGAGATCGCCCGAAAAACGGAGACCACCGCTTTCGGGCATTAAATATCATATCTAGGACTACATTAGCCAAAATTTCCCTTCCTTTTCAATACGGTAGGTTGCAGTTTGCAGAAAAAATTGGATAAAATATTTCTAGTAGATCGAGAGACAAAGTAGATGCTTTTCCAGTGAATTCGTATGGAGTAACCTCTTATTCGAAATTATTAGATTTGCTGTCATTCATACGATTTAACTAAACAGCCAAGATTATTAATGTAATTTTAACTCTACAGTTATTTTAAATATTTTTGTGTTGCTGTTGTTTCAGTTGCTTGGCATCGGATCAGTGTTATTTGAGAAGACCTATACTCAAAGTCGTTCTAGTCATGAACATCGAGCAATTTTTCATTCACGATGTGCCTAGAATTACATTGCCCAACGTGCTTTCCCCTTTTACTAAGACAATAACGGATTGCTCGAGAAAGATTTAGCTATTATTTCTAGCTGGTTGAGCAGCCATACATGAACGTAGAAGCTACTTCGTTGGTTTAAGTATATTTTATGCGTACAATGTAGGTAAATTAGCCTAAGCAAAGGCAGCGAATTGGAAGAGTGGTCACTAGAACGTTGGTTAGAATACAACACTGTATTCTTTGTACTCTTTGTACTTCAAGTTCCAATTATATCGATGTCCACTTTGTCTTTAATCCCTTTCTAGGTTGATATGAAAAGTACTAGTTTAGTGCGATAAGCTGGTTGGCGGAATAACTAGAAAGCAGGGCAGAATGCAATGTTTCATCCGAGTATTTTCATTCTGACAACAACGCCAACAACACTGGCGCTAAGCTGTATCAACCCAAGTTGGCAGTCTTTCCCCTGTGATAAACTTCGGTGGAATGGGGAGAGAAAACATGCAAAAAGGGGCAACTGCGCATACATGTGTAGATGTATGGTCAATATTAACTGACAGAGGTGCGAGCTTAGATATAACCTAAGCTACTGACGATGGTAACCTTTCAGAGGTTCTCTGAGATTCAATATACTTGAACGTATTAGTATATTTTCATACACTGAAGTGAGTAAGAAAGAGATTGTAGCCTGATAAGAGAAAGCGGGTCCTTCACTTGATGAAGGATTCCTGTCCGAAACGTGTCAGTTTCTTCTTTCTCGTTTCGATAATTGAAAAAGTATTCGTCTTATCTTCAGACTCAAAAGGAAATCCAAGATCTACGACAAACAGTAAAGGCAAGAAACGGCGCGTGGGCGGCAAAGAATTGCAGCAAGTTATTAAAACAGGAGATTACAATTTTCTTAACTTCATCAGAAGCTGTTTACAGTATGAGCATACTTTTATTTGTTTCCTTTTCACACACACACACACACACACACACACACACACACACACACACACACACACACACACACACACACACACCACATACAACAACAAACCATAACATCTGAAGCAGTAGAAAGTTTAATCATCAATCGTAATTCCATAATTGAAAAGTTTCCAAAGAAATAAATGTACATGATTTTTCATTATACATATTTTAGATACGTGTGCGTGCGTTCGTGTGTGTGTGCGTGCGTGTGTGCGTGCGTGCGTGCGTGTGTGCGTGCGTGCTACAGATTAACCATTAGTATTTTAATATAAAAGATATTAGGCATTAAGTACTAATTTGAGAGATTGAAAACCATCTAGCAATGTCAAAGACACGAACGACATCTACATTACCTATCACCGATTGTGTTACTGAGTCTGAACTGTGCAATAGCTGAGTGATAAAAATTACATATATGTATAGGACACTTCATTTATTTTTGTTCAGTTTGTATCACTGAGAGATAATGGATGTGGTATTCTAGGAAACCTTTCTTCCGATGCACTGTCATGTTCTCCAAATTTACACTATACTCTTTTACTCTTTTACTTGTTTCAATCATTTGACTGTGGCCATGCTGGAGCACCGCCTTTAGTCGATCGAGCAAATCGACCCCAGGACTTATTCTTTGTAAGCCTAGTACTTATTCTATCGGTCTCTTTTGCCGAACAACTAAGTTACGGGGATGTAAACACACTAGTATCGGTTGTCAAGCGATGTTGGGGGGACAAATACAGACACACAAACATATACACACACGTATATACGACGGACTTCTTTCAGTTTCCATCTACCAAATCCATTCACAAGGCTTTGGTCGGTCCGAGACTATAGTAGAAGACACTTGCCCAAGGTGCCATGCAGTGGGACTGAACCTTGAACCATGTGGTTCGTAAGCAAGCTACTTACCACACAGCCACTCCTACTATAGAAAAAGATGTTTAAATGTTTCGACCCTACAGGATTATTTTATTAGCGTAAAGAATAATTTTAAGCATCTAAGATTACATCTTGTGTTCGTACTAATAGAAAATTTCTTGTGTCATTGAACTTTATAGTTGGGATCCTGAAGAGAGAATGACACCGGATGAGGCAATGCGGCACGAATGGATTCGAGATTCAGTAAATGTAAACAAAGTACGAAATAATAGAACGAACAGTAAGTTTTGATGCCGTGAGTCTTCATATATGTCTCTTATTATGTGTTTCTATCACCTTGTGACTCGTCATCGTGTATCATAATCTCCTTGTACAACTGTGGCCCTGTGTCTGCCATCATATGTCTCTGCGACTAGTATCATTGCTTTCAGGTTTCGTTTCTCTCATTTGATCTTTTCCTTTTGAACGGCACATGTCAACACAATTTCTAGTTAACTAAGCACTTTAAAACTTCGTATACTGGTAGAATGTATCAAAATAAAACATTTTTCTTCTCTTGGCTTTCTTGATAAAATTGTAATTCGTTTGTTTAACGTAGTTTAATTTTTCGAATTTTAACCAATGAATCGCCTCTAATTGAGCTAAAATCATTTGCTGCGTCTAAAACTGAGACAACATCCTGTCACTAACCATAAACCTCACCCTAACCCTAACCCTAAATTTTTATTTTTTTAATTGTTAAATTAATTTAATTGTTACACGTGTAAAAAAAACGGAAGGCTAAAACGAAAGCAATGGAAAATAATTTAAACAATTAACAAAATAATTCTATAATTTTATACACACGCTTTCCGTAACACACGCTTTCTGTATACGTACGGAAAGCGTGTGTATAAAATTATAGAATTATTTTGTTAATTGTTTAAATTATTTTCCATTGCTTTCGTTTTAGCCTTCCGTTTTTTTTACACGCGTAACAAATAAATTAATTCTATAATTTTATACACACGCTTTCCGTAACACACGCTTTCTGTATACGTACGGAAAGCGTGTGTATAAAATTATAGAATTATTTTGTTAATTGTTTAAATTATTTTCCATTGCTTTCGTTTTAGCCTTCCGTTTTTTTTACACGCGTAGCAAATAAATTAATTCTATAATTTTATACACACGCTTTCCGTAACACACGCTTTCTGTATACGTACGGAAAGCGTGTGTATAAAATTATGGAATTATTTTGTTAATTGTTTAAATTATTTTCCATTGCTTTCGTTTTAGCCTTCGGTTTTTTTTACACGCGTAACAAATAAATTAATTCTATAATTTTATACACACGCTTTCCGTAACACACGCTTTCTGTATACGTACGGAAAGCGTGTGTATAAAATTATAGAATTATTTTGTTTGTTAATTGTTTAAATTATTTTCCATTGCATTCGTTTTAGCCTTCCGTTTTTTTTTTACACGCGTAACAATTAAATTAATTTAACAATTAAGGAAATAAAAATTTAGGGTTAGGGTTAGGGTGAGGTTTATGATTAGTGACAGTATGTTGTCTCAGTTTTAGACGCAGCAAATGATTTTTGCTCAATTAGAGGCGATTCATTGGTTAAAATTCGAAAAATTAAACTACGTTAAACAAACGAATTACAATTTTATCAAGAAAGCCAAGAGAAAAAATGTTTTATTTTGACACATTCTACCAGTATACGAAGTTTTAAAGTGCTTAGTTAACTAGAAATTGTGTTGACATGTGCCGTTCAAAAGGAAAAGATCCCTCTCATTTAATGTTTCTGTCTTCAAGTGTTTTTATCGCCTTGTGTGTCCTTCTATTCTTTTCTACCACCCTTTGTCATCATGTATTTTTCAGCGTTTTCCCTTTTGCTCTGTATCTGGTATCATGTGTCTCAACCTGCATTTCTGTCATCCTGTGTCACTATCACTCAGTATCACTGTCACCCTTGTATCTTTCTCATCATTATGTCTCACTGTACCTTTTGTCTGTATCCCTCAGTATCTCTCTCGCTCCGTTTCTCTATCGAACCGTGTCTTGATGGCTCCACATTCATATTATCTCTGTCAGTATTTCTTCGTACTTTGCCCTCCCCCACGCCCCTGTGCCTCTGTGACTATGTGTATTCACCTCCCTGTGTTTATATCACTTTGCATTTCCGTTACACTGCATTTCAGTCGACGTGTAACTCTGTCACCCTGTATCTTTGTCTCCTCGTAACTCTGTCGTCATGCGTCCCTGTTACACTGTCTTTATCTCACTCTGTCTCTGTCAGTCAATTCCTCCGTCACCTGTGTACCCGTGCACTCTGTGTCTTTGTCACACAGCATATCTATCACACCGTGTCGCTCTCAATCTATATTTGTATCACATTGTGTCTTTGTCTTCCTTGTGTCTCTGTAGTCCTGTGTATCTATCACCATGTGTCTGCACCAACTTGTATCTTTGTCACACTCTTTTTCAATTGTCCAATACCTGTATCACACTGTGTCTTTGTTTCTCTATGTCTGTACCACCATGTGTCTCTGTCATCTTGTGTCTGTCAGTCTTTGCCTGTATTGCAATGTGTCGCTGCCACTATGTAGCTCTGTAACCGCTTGTCAGTTCCTCCTGGTGTCTTTGTTACCCTGTGTCTGTATCACATGATGTCTCTCTGACACTGAATCCTAATCGAATTGTGTCTCAGCTGACCCGTCTCTTTATCTCCCTATTCCTCTTGACCCTGTGTCTCTGTCGTGCTTTTATATTCTTGTGTCTAGGTTCACTGTCTTCGGAAAACTTTAAATACTTTTTAAGTGGTTTATATATATTTTTTTGTGGGTTAATTTATAGTAAATTTATGTCAAAGAATTAAGTACCGAAAGTAATTGTTAAAAGGTTAGAATATTTTAGCTCCTTCTTCCGTAAAGCGCACGCAACAATTTCAATTTCAGCAAAAATCAAACATGAGAAAGAAAGAAGAAGAAATATACCACCAAAAGGAATAACTACTGGTTTCGTTATGCAAAAGGGTAAGCGAAATCAGCCTTGTTCACTCCAAGGCCTCCTTTACTTTCGAGTTATCCTTAATTATATATGACTTTGTTTGCGTAAAATAAAGTTCGATTTTACATCCTATGAACGCATATGATTGATTTTCGATTAACACATCGGCCT
>NC_043005.1:56437061-56439561 GCF_006345805.1 Octopus sinensis | reverse complement strand
ATATATATATGGGTATAGATGTACATACATTATACAGAGACTCATACTCTTTTCTTTTACTTTCTTTCAGGTAAAAGTCTCATTAAACTCACAGAAAACCATTCCAATGAGGCTGAGACAAGAACAGATATTGAACCTGCTCAAAGTTTTCTACCTCCTATAAGTAAAAAATCATGACTAAAACGGCAAAAAAAATTATTGTAATAAAAAAAAAACTAAATATATGTTTGTGTAAAGCGTTAATGTTCATTCAAACTTATGCGTGCGTGTTAAATATAAATTTGTATTGAAAACGTAAAATTAGAGGAATACTTGGTTGCGGTCTTTTATGTTTAGGATTCAATTAGACAGTAACGGCAACAACGGCAGTGACAGCAGCAACAACAATGTGGAGGCGCAATGACCCAGTGGTTAGGGCAGCGGACTCGCGGTTGTAAGAACGCGGTTTCGATTCCCAGACCGGGGCATTGTGAGTATTTATTGAGCGAAAACACCTAAAAGCTCCACGAGGCCCCGGCAGGGGGTGGTGGCGACCCCTGTTGTACTCTTTCGCTCCAACTTTCTCCCACTCTTTCTTCCTGTTTCTTATCCCCGACTTCCTACGCAACCGCTGAGCCTGGATGCACATTCATCCATCCGTCGATGCTCTCGGTGTCGGCGGTTGACCTGCTTTTCTCTGCTGCTGGTCTTACGAATAGCAAAGGACCACGTTTCGGACTTCTCCCACTCTGGGACGAAGACCGCTTCACTCAACAAACAAACAAACAAACAAACAAACAAACATCAACAAAACAATGTATCTGTCGGTAACAGTAGTAACGGCAACAATAGCAAGAACAGCAAAACCGGCAGCACGACCGGCAGTAATAGCATTATTCGCAGTGCAACAACAACTACAGTTTATAGAATGAAGATAATGCAAGACCGTTTAAATGGGTGTCTAAAATGGGTACATCATAGGAAGGAAAGCAAACACTTTTTGCGTAAGAAATGAAAGTTTCTAATTCAATTCCATCCCCACACGTATCTCTCTTTCTCTTCCTCCCTCTCACTTCATATATATGTATATACATATATATATATATATATATATATGTATATATATATATATATATATATATATGTATATATATATGTATATATATATATATATATATGTATATATATATATATGTATATATATATATATATATGTATATATATATATATAAATATATATTATATATATGTATATATATATATATATATGTATATATATATATATATGTATATATGTATATATATATATATATATGTATAAAGTTAATCCAACAAAAAACACAAAAAAAAAAACAAAAAAACACAGCAACCCGAGGACGTGGAACAAATAAAGTATTATTGGACGCTCAGGGAAGGAGGGTTTAACGTTTCGAGCGGAGCTCTTCGTCGGAAACATAGGAGAAGGAAAGATCCCGAGAAGGGAAGACAGAGGAATATATATATATATATATATATATATACTTGGAAATGGATGCGTGGTGTTCAATAAAATAAATATCATATATAATCATGTATATATATATGCATATATATATAAATGCGTGCATATATATACATATATATACATGCATACACACACAAACACACACACACAACACACATATATATATATATATAAAATGAGAATTTTAAGTATATAGTACAACTGTTCTTTCGCTCGTATATGAGCTAAAGATGAATAGGAAAGTAATTCCTTCATATTATCTCCAATTTAGATATACAATCTCTAGTTATCGCCACTAGATGTCCGTTTGCTTACCTTCTCTCGAACGAAACGAAAATAATTTCTATTAATCACGCTTTGTCTCGTACTGTATACTTTTCTTACTCTTTATTCACTCATCCTACCTCTCTTCCTGTGTGTGTGTGTGTGCGCGCGCGTGCGTGCGTGCGGCCTTTTTTTTTATGCGCTTGCAGATACATATCTACATAGGCATATACATAGGTACGTAGTCACGCACGCGGGAGGATATTTATACACTTATATAAAATGTTTATTGAACTACTAACAAACACTGTGAAACTGACAAAATCTGCTTTATCTTGATTCTATCTGATCCTGGGTCAGCTGTTATCAGTTACCATTTGTTTTGTTTAAAACTCCAGAAATTTATGCAGGCGTAGGAGTGGCTGTGTGGTAAGTAGCTTGTTTACCAACCACATAGTTCCGGGTTCAGTCCCACTGCGTAGCACCTTGGGCAAGTGTCTTCTACTATAGTGTCTTCTACTCGTGTCGACCAAAGCCTTGTAAGTGGATTTGGTAGACGGAAACTGAAAGAAGCCCGCCGTATATATATGTATGTATATATGTATGTATATATAGAAATGGTATTGGTTTATATCATAAATCTATTGCAGATATTTAATTGATATTACAGCAGTATATTTAACTTAACCTTACCACTGTTCGCCTTACTACTCCAGGACTGATTCTTTGTAAGCATTGTACTTATTCTATCGG
>NC_043005.1:56427061-56432061 GCF_006345805.1 Octopus sinensis | reverse complement strand
GCAAAGATACAAGTATACTTACATGTATGTATGTACATATAAATATGTGCATATCTATCTATCTTTCTTTCTTTCTACATATCTATATATCTATCTAAGACTTTCAAAAGTCTTATATGTATGTAATATAATTTTGAATCTTCAAATTTTTCTATATGCTAGACCACTGGTTTTAAATTGATACTAATCAAATTAATATTCAATTTTCACCCTTATTATTTTAATTTATGTATATATATATATATATAATATATATATATATATATATATACATACATGCAATATACATATACATACATACATTATAAAAATAAAGAAAAACGAAGCAAGAGGAAAGAGGTCAATGTAATGAGAAATCAAGACCTGACAATAATAGCAATGGCCTTAGAGAAATGAGTGTCAGATGTGTGACAAGGCATTGTGTAGCATACTGAATCCTTTGATCAGTCTTACAGCACTGTCGAGGTGCTGTTTGCTTTTAAATATTCGGGATAGGTCTCCGATTTGAGGATATCTTTCTCCCCATCCCCAAACCCAGACTCTCAGCAGATCCTTTTGCAGAATTTTTATCTGTTCCAAAGGAGGATTGTGTTCATGGTAGAGGTCTGTGGAGGTTTGTGAAAGCCATGAACTTTAACTCTTCCTCCAGAATCAAACCTGTGAAAACAAAATTTGTAAAGCTATACTCTCTCTTTTGCTTGTTTCAGTCATTTGACTACGGCCATGCTGGAGCACCGCCTTTAGTCGAGCAACTCGACCCCGAGACTTATTCTTTGTAAGTCCAGTACTTATTCTATCGGTCTCTTTTGCCGAACCGCTAAGTGACGGGGACGTAAACACACTAGCATCGGTTGCCAAGCAATGCTAAGGGGACAAACACAGACACACAAACACACACATATATATATATATATATATATACATATATACGACAGGCTTCCTTCAGTTTCCGTCTACCAAATCCACTCACAAGGCATTGGTCGGCCCGGAGCTATAGCAGAAGACACTTGCCCAAGATGCCACGCAGTAGGACTGAACCCGGAACCATGTGGTTGGTTAGCAAGCTACTTACCACACAGCCACTCCTACGCCTATGTATAAGAAACATTTATAATTGTAATACTCAAAGCTCTGATGCTCAATATAAAATGATTAAAGAGTTCCAGTCCACCTACCTGCAAAAGGTCCAGAACAGCTGAAACCAATTCCAAGGCAACTAGCTGAAAGACCCCATCCAAGACCATATTTTTCGGGGCCGACTATCCTTAATAAAATGACCATTGACATTGATACATGAAGCCCCAACGTGAAACCACTTGCAATGCCAAATGCAAGAGAATATTTGTATGTTGATGTGAAACTCAGAGCAATGAACGACGCGCCACACATGTAACAGAATATTCCGAATAAAATGAAGTGAGGGATTTTAAAACGATTCAAAATTCCGACCAAGAACCTTCCCACTGCATTGGACAGCAAGTAAGAAATCAATAGAGCACTGCTATCTGATGGACTGTAACCTAAAATAGTTGAAATAAAGAATAATTAGTATATTACAATATTGATAATACTCATTTCTTATGGATTGGTTTCATATCATTGGATCATATCATTGGTAGTAGAATCTCGAAGGAATGGGAGGGTAAGAAGGGACAGTATCTTTTATAGGAATCGATTTTTAAGACCGCTCGTCTGACACTGAGTCCGACCAGCATCCACTTCTGATCGATAACTCCACGAACTGTCTGCATAAGACTGCGCAGCAGCTCATAAGCAACGGCTTTGACTGGTCTTTTAAACTAGACCGAAGGTAGTTGACCAGTTTTAAGCTCGCGGCAAAATTCTTTAAAAGATTATCACCCTACGCATGCAAAAACTCTATTTGCTGGGGACTGTGCGGTGAAAACCCAATCACGAGTGTCATGTTTCGACGAGGCACAAGCTTAGAACACAATGAGATGCACAAATCACAATCGTCTTATCACTGAAACCTTTGCATTTATCAGTCGTCTGGATTAGTTGCCATATATGAACCTTTTTAAAAATAAGAGTAAGTAAAATTTCTTTAAAAAAAAAACCATGCTAATGGAAAAAACAAAAGGAAAGAAGAAAAGATTATAAACTGTTTGTAAGAACGTTCAAATGGTACTGCAAGAGAGTGGAGCTCATCAGCCATTTCATTTTCATTTATTATATAACATTTTTCTCATTTTCATTCGTTTTTTATTTTTGTCCCCACTGTGGTGTTCTGTCTGTCCTTGTGCTGTCCCCTCTGTGTAAAAGCCTGAGTGCTTGAATAAAGAATTAGTACGTAGTAGGCGGTCAGAGAAATTTGAGTCTTTACTAAATAAACTATATACCGAAGTGGGTGTCATAACAATCCAACCTATTAAGGATTACAACAGTAGTGACGAGGATTTAATCAACTCATGAGGAATTAATAAACTTAATGAGGATAAACTAATTCATGTGGAGTTAATAGAAACTCGAAGAGGAGTTAATAAAATCACAAAGTTTTGTTGTGCGAATTTTAGGAAAAAAGTTGTAAAATTTATGGAAAATGTGTCGGTCGGTTTGCTCGAGTTGCAAAAACAGCAACAACAGCTGTGCAAGAACAACAACAGCAGCAGCTACAACTGCAAGAACAACAGCTGAAGCAACAACAATACCACCACCAACAACTGAAAGAGCAACAACAGCAGCAGATACAATTTCAATATCAATAACAAAAGCAACAACAAATATTATAGCAACAAATGCTGCAATTACTGAAGTCATTAGGAAAGTCAGACTATGGAGGTGGGGTGAATAAAAAAAATTATTGCTAAATAAAATGACACTTTCTAAGAAAATTTAAAAGAGGAGATGTATGGAATAACCTAGTCACTATAAGTAAAGAGAAGTGCGTGGAGTACCAGAATACATAGTAGGCGGTCAGAGATAGTCGTGTCTTTACTGGTTTGACTAAGTATACTGTATACCGAAGTGGGCGTTATAACAATCCAACGTATTAAGGATTATAACAGTAACGCTATCTAATGCATTCGTACATGTTATATATAAATGTGGGGTATATTAATATGGGTATATTAATCTTGGATATATAAAATTAGAAATGGAATTGATAGAGTGGATATGTTATAACGGATTTATCAAAAGTGGATGTACAAACGTTATTAAATAAGATTACTAGTAATAAAACAGCAAAAACTAGTTTGCGAAATAGAGTTGTGGAAGTGAGTTTCACAAGCAGATGATTGGATTGTCGGGGTTTTCATGAAAAGCTCCATCTTCACGCAGCTCAACTAGGGAAAATTCTGGTGGTAGAGCCCGTCACTGTTAGATCGACACTAATGATAAGAGATGAATTGAACACTGCAATCTAACGAAGCACATGTCAAATACAGTGTGCTCTCAGTTCTTTTAGAAGTGAGCTACATCCGTGCTGTAGCGTTCAAACCCAGATCCAGTTGACCTGTTATCAAATGCGTTCTAACAGTGACCATATTGTCTTTTTCAAAGGAATAGTATATCTAGAACTAACTATATCGTTATATAATAGTTAACACTAGTGGCTTTTGCTGAATTATTGCTTAATCAAAATCTTTCCAGTATGACCTTCTCGACTGTTCTCTAATATTTGTATCCTGGGCCTCATTATTCAACGTGTCATTGTTTATGAGACAGTAGGATGTGAGTTGGGAGAGATGCGGCTGCTATTTCTAACGGTTTGAACAATCATGCAGAGGCTCTCCGGTTGGTTCGTAGCTATTGAGAGTTTATATTATATAATTATATAATATTAGCAGCTCACACAGCGCTATTCGATAGCTAATCCAAACAGATACCTGTTTGTTTCTAGTGACTACGTAAGGGGCACGTTTTTACAGCTGAAGAAGTGATACGTATTTCATAGGCCAAGAAGGGCTAAAGTGAACAAAAAAAAACAAAAAAACAAAATAAAGACAAAACGAGAGAAGACTGAATATTGTAAGGCATTTAGCTTGATAGTGCTCTTTTCCTGACTGTTCATAACCTTAGAAAAGATAAACGAGAACTACGCGTCGTATTGTGGTGAGACATTTATTCCCTTTTCAAGGATTTCAAAGTCTCAGAGATGTATCGAAAGGGTATGGGTTCAAATGGGAATTGAAGCTTGCTTGTTCGTGGACTTTGCTGAGAGGTAACATAAGTTTTCTCAATCGGCAACACACAATTGGCTTTTTTAAAAATGATTTATTTATCTATTTGACTACTCATAAAGGCCTAGTATCTAAAGGAGGTGGAAAATTAAGTTACGATATTCATTCATTTCTCAATAGATTTAACGCCGAAATGCCGTTGAAAAGATTGCAAGCAGAGATCAAAAATGCGTTGATTGCAACTTTAGAGAAGTCAGTTCAGTGGGTTATGCAGAATACGAAATATATTTCCCTCAGATGCTAGTAAGATGTACTAAACTTAGAGAAGTTAAAGTTTCAAAAACTTTAAAGTACTGGTTTGTAGACCTTGCCCAATTTAATTACATCTCTATTTTATGTTATCATTCCACATCTTACTGCAGTAGTCTTCGTCGTTAATCCCTCTCGTGGAAGATAAATACTAGAGACATACGCGAATTGATTCACCTTATCCTACAAAAGGGTTAGCTTGGGCCAGTGTTAGATTATTTGTACTAAACGGTTTTTACTTACCGAGTTGTAAACCAAAATCCACCAACATTTGGCTTAGTACAGAAATTGAGAAGCTATCAAAAGCTGACCAAAACAAGTAAGCTATAAATCGTGGGTTTTTAATCATTTCCTTGAAATGTCTTCGTACCGTCTTCATTGATCTGTTTGCTTTAGCTATTGCTTTTTGTTCCGGTGCAAGTTTCTGTGATTTAAAGAACATGGCCATCACGCATGCATTGAACATAATTCCACCAACCAAAAGGTAGTTTCCTCCCCAATTATATTCTTTAATAAACTGTGTCATTACAAGAGGCCAAACAACAGAAC